>NW_019268558.1:547219-548750 GCF_002738365.1 Cucurbita moschata | reverse complement strand
AGGGAGGAACGGGCTGGCTCTCCCGGGTTTTGGGTTCGGGTTGACCCGGATCCGTGGATCTCGTCTTCCTTACCCGACTTCGGCCGATTTTCCGGCGAGCTTTCTCTCTCTTTCCCGCGGCGTTTCCGTTGCCGATTTCGGTCCTCTTCCTTCCCTTTTCCTCTTTGTTCGTCGTCCTTCTTTCTTTTCTGGGAGTTTTGCGGCCTAAAAGCCATATATCTAAGAATCGATTAAGAAACCTAATCTTTCCAATCTCGGTTACCGACGACGACGCTTAGGAAATAACACAAAACACACCGTGAGTTATTGTGCTTTCGTTAGGGATCCCTCTTATGGTGGTAACAGGTCGTTTGGTGTTAGTTTGAGGGTGGTTTGAGGGCTCGTCGGAGAAACTGGACACTCGCCGACGTTCGTCCGAAATCTCTCTCTCTCTCTCCAAATTTTCTCTTTTCTCCCTTTGCAGGTGTCCTGAAACTTTGCAGGGTGTCGTGGGTTGAGGGTGGGCGTGCTGTGGCCGTCGTTTCGCGTGGGTTCCGCGAAACTCAGCGGTCGCCGGAAAACTCGCGGGTTTTCCGGCGACTGATTTTTTTTTTTTTTTTTTTTTACTTTATTTGATTTATTTATTTATTTATTTTTATTATATGTATATATATTTTTTCCTTTCTTTCCCGGGTCGTTACAAGTAAAGTAGCACGAGGCTTGAGTATTTCTAGAATACTCAGTAAGTGACCCCCTATCGGGGTTATGCAACAAACACATGCAATGAAATGATGGGACCTATCTTTCGTTTCGTTTTGTTTTTCCTACGGTGTAATCCTAACAGGTAATCGTGGACGTGTACCATATACTCTACACGCACCCCATACGTGCGAGTATGGGCTCACCAACTAGTTCGCACACCGCTGGGCCACTGTCCCTAATCGGTGGGCATGCTCTGGGGGCCCATCAAGACCCATTAAAACTAAAACCGTCACGGCAGCGCTATGCAGGGCATAACAATCGTTGTCCTGCCATTTGGATGTACGCGTCCGTACACTCGTGATGGGATAGGGGTATCCCTCCAAATGCATGAACACACAATATGCATGAGGTCCCACTAGTCCTACAGTCATCATTTAATGAGCATAACCTCGTGTCACGTTTTCATGCTTACATGTCATTCTCATTCTCATTTCGTTACATATCATACATGTTCCTAGCGGGGTTATGTATCATGCAATTTACCGTATTTCATGTCATGCAATTCATTCAATCACATTTTCCTAGCGGGGTTATGTATCATGCAATTTACCGTATTTCATGTCATGCAATTCATTCAATCACATTCCCATACTCATACAACAAGCCATAATCGTACACGGGTCACACATCGTCACATACATTCATATCACATCCACTAAGCAGCATAAATAACATACATTCACATTCACATGATTTCATACTTAAGCACATTAAGCTAGCATACAATTTAATGGCACGTGCATAACCACGGGCACATGCCAACATACAGCAATTAATGCGTAACCTACAA
>NW_019268558.1:545715-546916 GCF_002738365.1 Cucurbita moschata | reverse complement strand
ACATGCATTCATATCACATCCACTAAGCAGCATAAATAACATACATTCACGTTCACATGATTTCATACTTAAGCACATTAAGCTAGCATACAATTTAATGGCACGTGCATAACCACGGGCACATGCCAACATACAGCAATTAATGCGTAACCTACAACGGGTGAGCCACTTACTTGGTAGGCCGTAGCCGAAGTACTCCCTAGAATATAACGTAAGCTCCTAGCTCCTCGTGGATGTTCTACGCTTCCGTTGGTGGTTGGTTCCTATTGGTTCATGAGTCACTTCCGTTAGTATTCCACAAATAATAATAAATTCTCAACTGGAATTTGTGAAATACGACCTTAAAATGTTCCCTTTTACCTTAAAGAGGGCTGAAACCAGATCTGGGAGGGTCGAAACGGTGTCAAACGGGCTGGAAATAGGTTTCTCGAGTCGAATAAGCCGCTGGAGCCGAGGAGCCGCCGCCGAGCCGATGAAGCTGCCTGAGTCGAGAGGAGCCGCGCTGCAGACGTGACACGTGGCACAATCAGAGAGCAACGCGTGTGCAGGCATCTCGAGTCGAGGCGCGGGTTAATGGGTCGCTCGCGGGTTTCGGGCCGAATTCGGGTGACGGGCCGCGCGGTGATGGGCCGCGAGGTGATGGGCCGGCTCGCGGGTGAAGGCCGGGTGTTTGGGTTGCGGGTAACGTGGGTTCTGGGCTGACCGAAGGGACGGGGTTCGGTTCGGGTTTCCGGATCTGGATCTCGGGTGAGACTTCGTCCTCTTCGCCCGATTGCCAGCGCGATTTTCCGACGATCTCTCTCTCTCCTCGACAACATCGTCCCGACGTCCTTTTTTCCCTTTTTTTCCCCAGTTCCCGAGCTTATCCTTCACCCTAACCCCGTTTTTGGTACAGATTTCGTTGGTAACGGCCTCACACTCCCGGATCTGGAGAAGCTCGGAAGTCCACCGTTCCGTCTTCCTTGCCAACGGTGTTCAGCGTACGAGATTCATCTAAAACCTACTCCTGATGTGTGTAAAGGGTTCTGGGATTACTTTTGTGGTGTGAAATGGGGGTTTTCGACGTTGATTGGTACGGTTCGGCTTCGCCGGAGTTTCGTCGGTTTTCTGTTCTCTCTTCTTTTTCCTCACCGTTTTTGTTTCTTTGCAGGTTCTTCCGGGTGGCTGAAGGTCGGGGACACGATTTGTGGCATTCCAGCCC
>NW_019268558.1:485849-545705 GCF_002738365.1 Cucurbita moschata | reverse complement strand
CTAGTTCGCACACCGCTGGGCCACTGTCCCTAATCGGTGGGCATGCTCTGGGGGCCCATCAAGACCCATTAAAACTAAAACCGTCACGGCAGCGCTATGCAGGGCATAACAATCGTTGTCCTGCCATTTGGATGTACGCGTCCGTACACTCGTGATGGGATAGGGGTATCCCTCCAAATGCATGAACACACAATATGCATGAGGTCCCACTAGTCCTACAGTCATCATTTAATGAGCATAACCTCGTGTCACGTTTTCATGCTTACATGTCATTCTCATTCTCATTTCGTTACATATCATACATGTTCCTAGCGGGGTTATGTATCATGCAATTTACCGTATTTCATGTCATGCAATTCATTCAATCACATTCCCATACTCATACAACAAGCCATAATCGTACACGGGTCACACATCGTCACATACATTCATATCACATCCACTAAGCAGCATAAATAACATACATTCACATTCACATGATTTCATACTTAAGCACATTAAGCTAGCATACAATTTAATGGCACGTGCATAACCACGGGCACATGCCAACATACAGCAATTAATGCGTAACCTACAACGGGTGAGCCACTTACTTGGTAGGCCGTAGCCGAAGTACTCCCTAGAATATAACGTAAGCTCCTAGCTCCTCGTGGATGTTCTACGCTTCCGTTGGTGGTTGGTTCCTATTGGTTCATGAGTCACTTCCGTTAGTATTCCACAAATAATAATAAATTCTCAACTGGAATTTGTGAAATACGACCTTAAAATGTTCCCTTTTACCTTAAAGAGGGCTGAAACCAGATCTGGGAGGGTCGAAACGGTGTCAAACGGGCTGGAAATAGGTTTCTCGAGTCGAATAAGCCGCTGGAGCCGAGGAGCCGCCGCCGAGCCGATGAAGCTGCCTGAGTCGAGAGGAGCCGCGCTGCAGACGTGACACGTGGCACAATCAGAGAGCAACGCGTGTGCAGGCATCTCGAGTCGAGGCGCGGGTTAATGGGTCGCTCGCGGGTTTCGGGCCGAATTCGGGTGACGGGCCGCGCGGTGATGGGCCGCGAGGTGATGGGCCGGCTCGCGGGTGAAGGCCGGGTGTTTGGGTTGCGGGTAACGTGGGTTCTGGGCTGACCGAAGGGACGGGGTTCGGTTCGGGTTTCCGGATCTGGATCTCGGGTGAGACTTCGTCCTCTTCGCCCGATTGCCAGCGCGATTTTCCGACGATCTCTCTCTCTCCTCGACAACATCGTCCCGACGTCCTTTTTTCCCTTTTTTTCCCCAGTTCCCGAGCTTATCCTTCACCCTAACCCCGTTTTTGGTACAGATTTCGTTGGTAACGGCCTCACACTCCCGGATCTGGAGAAGCTCGGAAGTCCACCGTTCCGTCTTCCTTGCCAACGGTGTTCAGCGTACGAGATTCATCTAAAACCTACTCCTGATGTGTGTAAAGGGTTCTGGGATTACTTTTGTGGTGTGAAATGGGGGTTTTCGACGTTGATTGGTACGGTTCGGCTTCGCCGGAGTTTCGTCGGTTTTCTGTTCTCTCTTCTTTTTCCTCACCGTTTTTGTTTCTTTGCAGGTTCTTCCGGGTGGCTGAAGGTCGGGGACACGATTTGTGGCATTCCAGCCCTCGGTCGCCCTTTGTGGGTCGTGTGCGAGCGAAAACTCCGGCGTTCGCCGGAGTTTTCGGCTCTGCCGACGACCATCATTTTTTTTCCGGTCCGTTACACCCAAAAATACGAAAATAAATCACATTGGGTGTACGATGATAAATCAGCTCGAATGGTGATGATTCTGTTCCTGGCCATGGAGGCTGCCGATTTACAACATGGCAAGCTGTTTGAAAAGCTAACGCCCATAACTCTCTTGGAAGACTCCTCGCATGCAGCCAAGACAAGCAAATTGATGTAAGATGAGCTAATTTACGCTCAGCCACCCCATTTTGTTGTGGGGTTTCTGGATAAGTCAGTTGACGCTGAATCCCATGCTCCTTATAATATTCCATAAAATCATTTGAAAGATATTCCCCACCATTATCAGTGCGCAAGCACTTGATTTTCAATTCAAATTCTTTTTCTACAGCATGCTTAAACTGAATAAATTTTGAAAAAGCTTCACTTTGTGTTCTAAGAAGTATACCCAACTGAAGCGAGAGAAATCATCCACAAACACGATCACGTAATGAAAGCTGGAATAGCTTGCTGTTCTTGTCGGTCCCAAAAGATTAGAATGAATCAATTCTAATACTGTTGAAGCTCTACTATTTGAGCTTGTGAAAGGAAGATGATGAGACTTGTCATCTTGGCAGCCTGGACAAATCTCATCATGCTGAATATCTTTAAAGACAGGGACACCATCAAGAAGTTGTTTTGTGGATATTTTCTACAACAACTGGAAACCCACATGACCCAACCGAGCATGCCAAAGAGTTGAGCTTGCATTATGACCAACTTTCTTGATATATTCATCACTAGCTGATAAAACATAGAAAGATTCTTTTCTTTTTCCATAGAACATGATATCAGCAGCAACGTGTTTCACATTAGATAATATTTGAACATCTTTAGGACAAAAAAGAACATACCTTCTTGAATCTGTTATTTGTAATAAGGTTTTGTTTTTAAACCCGGAACATGATAAACGTCCTTGAGTAGAACACTCCCATCATTCAAATCTCCTTCTTTCGTCCCAGGATGCATTGAATTATCGGCTATCATAATGACCTTCTTTTGAAAATGTGGACGAACATCTGATAGAAGAATTTCGTTTCCAGTTGCACGATGAGAACAACCAGAATCAACGATCCATTCTTCATCGTAGTCTATAAAGGCATGAGCACTTGCAAAACCACCATCTTGATGTACAATCGAGGTCACACTTGTTGGCTGGTCAAGAACCTCATCAAGAACCTCAGTAGTTAAGCAGTATTCCCAAATTGGATTTGAAGAATTTTTTTCTTACGTATACAACATTTGCTTCTGATTCCTACATTTTGACTTGGTAATTTGGCTTAATATGGCCTGACTTTCCGCAACGATGACACACAACTTTCACCTGACAATCTCGTTTAAAATGTCCAGGTTTTCCACACCTGTAGCAAGCTTTAAATGGCTTCTTTGACGACTGCTCACTTCTGAATTGATTCGCATTACTTGATGAAGGCTTTGAATGAAAATTTTGTCTCCTTTGATCTTTGACATACATAGCATCTTCTGACTTTGGGGAAAACTCGTTGCTGCTGGTCATTTGCTTAACCAAGGCTTCCTGATTTGAAAGAAGATTCTCCAGTTCAATTATCGTAGGCTGAGTTGCCCACCCTTGTATTGAGGAAACAAAAGACATAAATTCTTTTCATAATCCATGAATAAGATAACGCCGTAATCGAGCATCACTCACTGGCTCCTCAGCATCTAATTCTGAAATTTCAGAACATAGATTTTTCACTTTTAAGAAATATTCTTCAATAGAAAATTACCTTGAGTTACCATAGCCAATTCATTCTCTAGAAATTGCAATCGAGCTGTATTTTTCTTGAACAACTTTTGAAAGGTTTCCCACACTTGCTTGGGTGACTTTAAATCACGAACATGATCAATATACTCCTTGCTAATCAAAGTTCGCAAGGTAAATAAGGTTTTTCTGCATTTGATCTTCCATTGTTGCCGTAATTTTGCATTCTGTGGAGTATCGGCTGGAATTTCTGTGTCATGACCTTTAATTAAATCCCACAAATCTTGCCCTTGTAGATAAGCTTCCATGCATAACTTCCAATAACTTTAGTTATTGCCAACCAGCTTTTTCATAGCTATACCATAGAAGCACTTCCACCATTCATCTCGTTGGGTAATAATTTCAACCGTATCAACTTGGCTCTGATACCAACTGTCACAATATCTCATGCTCAAAGGTGTGAATAAATATGAAATTATTACTACTCAACGAAGGTAATACAGGGACAACTAAAATAAAGAACTGTTTTACTGTGGCTTGTGTTTTACTGTGCTGAGGGCTACTATGTAAACAAAAATAAATCCTATAAATAGCTCTTGCAAAAACCCTACTAAATAAACTATTACTTCTGATGGCTTAACAACTTACTAATTTCATCTAAAAATCACTAATTTTGACAATTACTCTATCCTAACAAGAGCCCATTAAAATTGGTAAGAGGAAAAAAAGGAATAGATTGATAAGAAAGAGAGGAAGATAGGAAAAAAGAAGATTGGTAAAACATATTCAAATAAAAATAACTAACATTTGGAAAACATGATGAAAAGAGGAAAAAAAAAAGAAAGACCGAGAAATAGAGAAAGATTTGGAAAATAGATCAAATAAAAAAAAAATACTGGAAAACATAATCAAAAGAGAATTTTCAAATCAAAAGAAAAAAAAAAAACTAAAGAGAGGAAGATTAAATTTGGAAACAGTAAAGCCAAAAAAAGTCTGGTAATAAAATTAAAGTGCTGAATAGAATTAGACGATTTAGAGAATTAAACCATTTAGATATGGGAGTAGAATTAAACTACTTGGAAGAAACTGCTTAAAAGAATTAGAGTTAAAAAAAAAAGAAAAAATAAATAAAAGAGAGAAGATTTTAGGTAAGAAAAGAAAATTAGAACCATTTGAAAATGACAAGTACGGTAAACAGAATTAAAATATAATATAGAAGAGAAATAAAGTGAGAAGGAAAATGGGAGATATGAGAAATTATTATAGTTGTATCTATAGGATATAACATTAAATGTTGAATTATCCCAGCCGCTTGAAATATTAATAATATTGACATATCTTTAATTTAAGTTTTAAGTTTTAAGTTTTATTATCCTATATAATTGAGAAACAATGAAAACATAGAATTCGATTTTTATTGAGGCTGTTTAGAGCAGTATTTCACACTGTTAGTGGATATAACATTAAATGTTGAATTATCCCAGCCGCTTGAAATATTAATAATATTGACATATCTTTAATTTAAGTTTTAAGTTTTATTATCCTATATAATTTAGAAACAATGAAAACATAGAATTCGATTTTTATTGAGGCCGTTTAGAGCCGTATTTCACACTGTTAGTTGGATTATTAATTAAAATATGAAATACTAACAAAAGGCGACGAACGATGCGATAGGAAGCAAACCTTGACAATATTTGGTGTAGCTCTTGAGGAACGGGAGCTTACATTAAATAAATTAGGGAGTACTCCAGCTAAAGCCAAACAGGTAATTGGCCTTACTATAGGATAGGAAAGATTGTTTGAATTATGATGATGTGTGAGTATGACATTGTATTGTGATGTCTATTAAGTATATGCTATTTATGTTTCGAGGCATGACGTACATGTTATGATGATGTGTGAGTATGACGTTGTATTGTGATGTCTATTAAGTATATGCTATTTATGTTTCGATGCATGACGTACAGTTATATTTGATGCACTTAATGGCTTCATGATTAGTATGATGCATGCATGATGATGTTATTAACATGATGATGTTTTCCATGTTGAACATGC
The DNA here is from genome assembly GCF_002738365.1 of Cucurbita moschata. Lineage (NCBI taxonomy): Eukaryota > Viridiplantae > Streptophyta > Magnoliopsida > Cucurbitales > Cucurbitaceae > Cucurbita > Cucurbita moschata. The sequence continues at coordinate 540,203 of NW_019268558.1, read as the reverse complement.
CTTATGATGTTGTTTGCCCTATTGCATTATGTCGTTAGGATGGTTACAACCCTAAGAGTATGAAAATGATATTAATGTAAATATCCACGAGTACGGGTTATATAGTGTAACCAAGAGATGAGGCTAGAGGGTTGTGTCAGAAGAGATGTATAATTGGACTTAGAGGGACCTCATGCATATTGTATGTCCATAAGCATAGGACTACTTCCCCTAGAGATGATGAGTGCGGACGCACATTGTATGATGAGCGCGAATTGGCGTGGAAGAGGACGTATTCAAGGGCGTGGTCAAAGATACAATTTCAACATCCAGTGCTTTAAATGTCAGAAATATGGTCATTATGCAAATGATGGTAACTCCGAAAGATGTTACAATTGTGGCAGAATGGGTCATTATGCGAGAGATTGTCGAGCCAAAGAGAAGGTGGAAGAAACCATCAACCTAGCCTTGGATGACGCAACAAGTGGAGGCATCCTTTTGATGGTTCAAAACAAAGAGCCGAACACAAAGGGAGACAACAATGCAAAAGATGATGGCGGTAGTCTTGAGGTGGTAGAAACCGTTAGAAATGAGGTGATACGCAACAGATTTGGCAAAATCGCAATATCAGAGACGAGAAAATCGAAGGAGGATAAACCGCCAAAGAACAGAGAGCCCGAGCTCGAAGACAAAGAGCCCAAATGCAGAAAAGCAATTCGAGGAAGAAAGAAGAAAGAGAATGAAAATTGAAGAAGAAAAGAAAGAGCTTGAAACAAAAGTTCAATGGTTAGAGAAGGAAGTGACTGAACTAAGTAAGAGTTCCTTCTGTCTAAAGCAGGAGAAGGAAAAGAATGAGAAGACAATCTCCGATCTTACGAAGAAAATTGAAGAAAGTGCGGAGAAAGAGAAAGGCCTATTCATGGAGATTGAGGGTTTAGTGGATGAGCTAGTAAGGGAGAAAAAGAATACAGAGATACTGACTCAACAGAAAAACTCACTCGATGTGAACTTGAATCAAGTTCATCATGAGGCAGTAAATTTACGACACACAATTGGGACTTTAACGACCAAAAAAAATAATTAAATAATTAAAATAATATTTTCCCTAAACTACTCTCCACTAACCCCCTTCCTCTCCCAAATATCTCTCTTCAACCAACTCATTATTCAAAATCCCAAATCAGATTTACAACAGGATTCATCTGTGGTTCCTACCATGAAAAAAAAAGAAAAAGAAAAAAATACCAACAACCAGATCTACAACAGGAGCAGGAGATTTAATTATTGGATAGAGATCTTGCTTTCTTATTACGGTCATATTTCAGATCTCTTTTTCAGTTATCCTATCGATTTCCTTTCCTTTGTCTCATTATTCAGAATCAGATCTCTTTTCCCTGCCCATCTATTTAGATTTCGTTATCAGGTTATAGAAAATTAACTATAACCGAGGCTAATATCTGTCAATAGAATTAAAAAAAAAAATTATACAGAACAGAGAGAAAAAAATGGAAGATAAGAAGTAAATACAGAATAGAGAGGAAAGAAAAGATTGGGTTTAAAAAAATTAACAAGTAAATAAGAAAGGAAAGATTTGGAAAGAAGAATTTATATGTGACATCTGTGAATTTGAATGATAACAGAATTAAAAGGAAGAAAAAGAAGGGAAAACTAGAGAAAGGAAAGATTAGAAAAGAAGAATTAATTAGAATACAAGAAAAATACAGAAAGCAGTAGAGAGGCCAGAATATTGTTAACAAAATAAAAAAGGAAAGACAAATATATATATATAGATAGATATAGGAGGCCAAATACTGTAAACAAAATCAAAAGAAAGGAGAGACACGAAGAAATGCAGAGAAAAGAAAAAAAAATAAATAAAGAGACAAAATCAAAAGGAAAGAAAGAAGAGAAGAAATGCAAGAGAAAAGAAAAAAAAATAGATAAATAAAGAGGGCAGGATAGAACTAAAAGAGAGTACAAAAAAGAAGAAAAAAAATAATAAAGAGAGTAGGACAGAAATAAAAGAGAAAATACAGACAAGCCAAAATACAAAATAAAAAAAAAAAGAAAAAGAGAAAAACAAAAGGGAAGAGTTGGGAGTAAGAATCGGATTGACCAATAATATGATTAATAAGAATCAATTAAAAAATTGGTCAACAATGTCTTGAACAAAAATTGAGAGAAAAAGCAGAGTACAGGAAGAATACCAGAAGATAAGAGAGTAGTTACTCGAAATAAAAAATAGAAAATGAAATCTTAATATAAATAAAATATATATATAATATGTATATATATTTAGATGTATATTATAACGTTCCAAGACTTTATCCATGTAAAGTGTTTAATGCTCGCATGAAGTTTAGCACATGAACCATTGTAAGAGTTAAAGAATTGAACATGAAATTGATGTCATGGATTCATATAGGTTGGCTTGGATACAAAGGGGAAAATCGAACTTTCATTATGGATAAATTGGTGACACCCGTATAAGCTAACCAGGTAAGTGGTCTTACTATAGGATAGGCTAAAAAAATTGTATGAGTTATGATGATGTATAAACTATGTCGTACGATGCGGTATATGAGTTATGATGATGTGTGAGTTATGATGCTTCATGATATGCGTAATATATATATATATTTCGATGATTAACGTACTTGATATGTTTGATGCACTTTGTGGCAATATGATGAGTATGATGATTGTGTGACGTTTACCTTAATATGATGATGTTTTCCATATTGAGCATGCTATATGATGATGAGTGCCATATTGCATCATGTCGTTAGATTGACATAGGGCACAACCCTAAGAGCGTGAAATGATATTAATATAAATATCCACGAGTATGTGTTACCTAAAGTAACAAAGAGATGAGACTAGAGGGTTGTGTCAGAAGAGACATTACGATGGATTTAGAGGGACCTCATGCATATTATATGTTCATAAGCATAGGGCTACTTCCCCTAGAGATGATGAGTGCGGACGCGCACCGTACGATGAGCTCGAATGCGCACAGGTGCGAAAGCACACAGATGAGGGTGTTCATGAGGTGCATGACACTATGGGGTTCCGCTGACCTCCAGACGTCGCTACAGATTAGCTTGACCAGAGGGTCCAGGGGGTGTGCAGCGCCCTAGGGATTCACACTCGCACGTGTGAGTCGTGTGTAGGGAAGTACTACACATCCAATTTGTCCGAGACTAGAGGCCACCCCTAAGATGATTAGAGATAGGTCCCTAAATCATGATTGCATGTGTTTGCATTTGCATGGCCCCTATAGTGGGGCCACTTACTGAGTATTCTTTGAAATACTCAGGCCATATGCCACATCATTTTTCAGGTAAAGGCAAGGCGCACTTGTACGGAGGACGGCGGCATCGCGAGCAGAGACTGTGTCACGTGCATAGGGTAGATTCATATTTAAATTTCTAGTCTTAAGTTAGAATAGGTTGTTTTGCATTTCATTGTTTTAAATTATCTTGTATTTGTTTTTGTTTTCTCTAAATTTTCAGTATTTCATATTTAAACACGTAAGACCATGGCTGTGTTTTCCAGAGAAGAAGTTGTTTTAAACGTTTTTTTTTAAGTTTACGATATCAATTATGTTCATGTAAGAGTTATATTTCTGCATTATAGATGAGCATGAGACGTTAGTAGCGACTCTGAGTATGTGGAAATTTAGGGTCGTTACAGGGACACTCACTCGTGATAAAAGCAAGATGGAGGAAATAAGAATGTTAGCAGTAAAGGTCGCTGTGGACTTACGAAGGCAACTGAGTAAACGAAACGAAGCCGTGATGTTTGAGTCAAGCATAGCTGAGAACTGGAAAAATGAAGAGGAGGTGTCACAGATGGGATGTTCTCGAGAAGATCCAAATGAAGTCTCACAAGAGGAGAACAACCCTATTTTACCGCTTGAAGAAAAGAAGAGAAAGTTGAAGAGACCACGACTGAGCTCAAAAAAACGAAAACTGTGCCGGAGTAATCATTAATTAGGAGCATTTAAATTTATGGGGGAGTTTTATTGAGAAATAAACTTAAATGCAGGCTAGAGAAGAAAAAAATGATTATGATTTTTTTTTTTGTTTGTTATTGGGTCAGAAGACCATTGCTAAATTTGAGAGGGAAAAGGGATTATAGGAGAGAGAAAAGCGAGGGCAACAAATTTGAGAAGGAGAAGGGCTTGTGGGTAAGAGAGGAGTGAGGGGAGTTACGGCTAAACTTAGCCTTGTAAAAATCTATAAAAGGGCCTTATGTATCATTGTAGTAAGGTGTGCAAACAGAAAAAGAATGAGAGAGAGAAGAAAAGCAGATAGTGACGGTGTAATATAACACATGCATAAACAATTTGGATCTTAGGCACTTTTAGAACATTAATTATAGTAAATAACTAGCATGTTCATAAGGCACTTTTAGAACATTAATTATAGTAAATAACTAGCATGTTCATAAGTATTAAAACTTAATGAGTTTGAATACTAACATTTTGTAGTTCAAACTCCTTTTTCCTCACGAATCGGTTTCGAACCACCACTAGTGTCTTCTCCACTATCATCCGGCCTTAGAACGGGATTGTGGAATCCGATGAGTGACTAAACTTGGGAGGAATTTTGTATACATGAAGAGAGTGTTTGGGAGAGGTTTTTCTCAAGGTTTTTCACCAAGAAGAAGACCTTCCATGTACCATGATCACTCTATTTGAAGAGTCATTTTTGCATGTTCATGCAAATTTGAGTTCACCAAATTTTGACACTCAAAATTCCACTCAAACTTGTGGGGTTTATTTGGCAAGCATGCAAGTTTGGTTAAACCAAATTTTTACATCTCGAAATTCCACAAGCATGGATTTTTCCATTAAATGAGTCAACATTTTGACTTTCTTCCTTTTAATTCAACCATTAATTTGAATAATTAATTTCAAATTAAAGTAACATTAAATGATTAATTAAACTATTTAATTAATATTTAATATTAATTCAAATGCCAATTCTAATCAATTCCGACACATAATTGATTAAGATATTTAAATCTTATTTAAATATCTCAGATTCTCTCTTTTTGTTTAGTTCGTAAATAAAACAAAAATGCGGTTAAATATATCGTATATATGTAGCTCATATTTCCTAATTTGAATTCGAACACTTAGAACTCACTCATCACACTGTTCTATGGTTTAGTCTGATATGAGCTAGCAGAGGGACCTAATGAACCTATAGATCATGGGCTCCAACGATCCAAGATTAACCGGTTAAACTCATTAACCTTGTTAACCAACATTCGTTAACTACTAGGACACTCCACTATAGCCTAGTAGTTGCACTCCCCTCACTATAGATATATTTCTATTCATTTGATATAACCATGATTAGTAAGTCGATTCTTCACAGGTTGTTCGTAACTAGAGCTGGGTCAATTTACCGTTTTACCCCGAAAGTTACTTCTTGTTCCTTATGTCTCACTGATCCTCTAATGAACAATTGGTTTGTGGTCCAACCAGTAAACCGAATCCCTCTCAGGCCAATGAAAGGATGGGGCCCCTTGTTCAAGACCTGGAGTCAGTGCTTAAGGGAACTACCTCTTTTCTATCCCTAAAAGTGGGTAGGAGTGAATTCCATCTTGCACTCTACGTCTCCAGCCATTCACCCAGTCTTACCCCTGAAATGGGAGGCCTATTGAGTCGGCGAACTAGAGCCACTCTCACCCATGCAAATCTATGGATAATTTCGAATAAACAGGAGTTCATGGTTAGCTCGGGATTAAAACCGAGTTACCTAGGTTATCGAATGAAAAGAAAATCAGTCTCATTAGTAAACAACATTATAAAGTGAGAGTGGTTTTCTTCATGGTTCGATCTTATGCAATACTCATTGCATAGGACGCCCCCATTCACATGTCTCCACATGTACAATTTAGTGATCACATTGTTTATATCATATACAAAAGTGGGCTGCATCCATAGTGTCCCCAGAATAAGGTACTCAGCCTTATCCTTATACTATAGATCATTTTGACTATATACTTGAACTTGATCCACTCTTATGTCTCTACATATAGTTCAAGTAATCATACTATAGCCAGAGTGTTCTTAGTTTATTGGATTTAGATTAATGATCGTAAAGTTCACTTTATTCAATAATAACTTTATTGAAAATAGAATATGTTTTTGTTTACAAACTATGAGTTTTAGGACATAAAATCCAACAGAAAGAAATTATCGTCTGAGTTATTGTGTAATAACCTCTTGAGAACTTCTTTGTCTCCTTGTCTCTCTCCCCTTTCGACACCCCCTCTAAAGTTTCGTGAGAGTTATCTAAACGAGCTAGATTCAGAGCGAGCATTTTGTTTCGAGGTTGTTATCGGAGCAGCTTTATTTTTCAACAAATTGGTATCAAAGCAATTTCAATTTCTACAAATTGTTATCAGAGCGATTTCAATTTCAACATATATAGCCTTTGGGGTTTTTGGGTAATCCTACTATGAAGTCCATCGCTATGTTTTCCCACTTCCACTCCATATATGCTTAGGGGCTGCAACAACCCCGTCGTCTTTTGTCTAGGAGCTTTCACTTGTTGACAAGCTAAGCACTTGCTTACAAACTCCACCACATCCCTCTTCATGCTCTTCCACCAAAAGTGTTGTTTTAAATCTCCGTACATCTTAGTACCTCCTGGATGCATGGCAAATGGCGAGTTGTGAGCTTCCGTCAGTATCTCTTTCCTTAAATCCTCTATTGCCGAAACACATAGGTGTCTTTGATACAATAGTCCTTCATCTGAGAACTTCGAGAATCCATTTACTAGACTTTCGTCTAGCTGTCTTAGGATTTTCTGTAAGTTAGGATCCTCTTGTTGGGAGGTAATAATTCTTTGCCTAAGTGTAGGTTGTACTGTGAGTCGGGCCAATTGTGCTATGACTCCCTCGGTCGCTACAGCTATGTTGGCTCGCTCGAATTCTCTTTGTACCCTTACTTCCCTCATAATGAGGGCCGACGAGTGGACCGTCTTTCTACTCAAAACATCTACAACCATGTTTGCTTTTCTAGGATGGTACTGGATATCTACATCATAATCCTTACCAATTCTAGCCACATTCTCTGCCTCATATTTAACTCTTTCTGAGTGAAAAAGTATTTTAAACTTTTGTAGTCGGTAAAAATTTAAGTTTTCTCTCCATACAGGTAATGTCGCCAAATTTTTAGCACGAACACTACAGCGGCCAACTCTAGGTCATGGGTAGGGTAGTTCTTTTCGTACTTTTTAAGTTGACTGGACGCGTATGCGACAACCTTACCGTGTTGCATTAATACACATCCTAGTCCTTTCATGGAGGCATCACTATAATCACATACCCTTCTGAGCTCTTGGATACTGTGAGTACTGGGGAGGTTACCAATCTCTCTTTTAGATTCTGGAAGCTTGCCTCATAAGCATCATTCCATCTAAATGGAACCCTCTTTTTTTTTTTTTGTTAACTTTGTTGAAGGCGAGGTTATCCTAGCGAAGTTCTGCACGAACCTTCGATAGTATCCCACCAATCCTAGGAAACTCCTTACTTCCATTATCGTAGTTGGGCGTTGCCACTTTGTGACCGCTTCGACCTTGGTGGGGTCTACAGATATTCCATCCTTTGACCCCACGTATCCTAGGAAAGAGATTTGTCGTAACCAAAATTCACATTTGGAGAACTTGGCGTACAACTTGTGCTCTTTTAGAGTGGTTAGGACTTTTTGGAGGTGTTCCTCGTGTTCTAGATCTGTTTTCAAGTATATTAAGATGTCGTCAATGAACACGATCACAAACATGTCTAGACATTCCATGAATACCCTGTTCATTAACTCCATAAACACAATTAGGGCATTGGTGCGGCCAAATGACATCACTACGAACTCGTAGTGACCTTACCTTATCCTAAACGCTGTTTTTGGTACGTTTTTTTTCATTGATCCTAATTTGGTGGTAACCTGACCAAAGATCTATCTTGGAGAATACAGTTGCCTCTCTGAGTTGATCAAATAAGTCTTCTATTCTAGGTAGATGATATTTGTTCTTTATGGTTCTTTTATTTAGCTCTCTATAATCAATGCACAGATGCATCGATCCATCTTTCTTTTTAACAAACAACACTGGCGCACCCCAGGGGAACACGCTAGGTTGAATGAACCCTTTATCTAGTAAGTCCTGCAATTACGCCTTGAGTTCCTTCAACTCTACTAGCACCATGCGATAAGGAGCTTTGGAAATAGGTCCAGTTCCCAGCTCGAGTTCGATGACGAAGTCGACCGCTTGGGTAGGGGGTATTCCAGGTATGTAACGACCCTAAATTTCCACATATCTAGAGTCGCCACTAACGTCTCATGCTCATCTATAAGGCGGAAATATAACTCTTACATGAACATCATTTATAACGTAAACTTCAAAAACGTTTAAAATAACTTCTTCTCTGAAAAACACAGCCATGGTCTTAAGTGTTTAAATACAAAATACTAAAATTTAGAGAAAATAAAAACAAATACAAAATAATTTAAAACAATGAAATGCAAAACAACCTATTCTAACTTAAAACTAAGAATTTAAATATGAGTCTACCCTATGCACGTACCACAGTCTCTGCTCGCGATGCCGCCGTCCTCCGTACAAATGCGCCTTGCCTTTACCTGAAAAATGTTGTAGCACACGACCTGAGTATTTCAAAGAATACTCAGTAAGTGGCCTCACTATAGGGGCCATGCAAATGCAAACACATGCAATCATGATTTAGGGACCTATCTCTAATCATCTTTGGGATGGCCTCCAGTCTCGGACAAATTGGATGTGTAATACTTCCTACACACGATTCACATGTGCGAGTGTGAATCCCCAGGGCGCTCGCACATCCCCTGGACCCTCTGGTCAAGCTAATCTGTAGCGACGTCCGGAGGTCAGCGGAACCCCATAGTGTCATGCACCTCATGAACACCCTCATCTGTGTGCTTTCGCACCTGTGCGCATTCACGCTCATCATACGGTGTGCGTCCGCATCATCATCTCTAGGGGAAGTAGCCCTATGCTTATGAACATACAATATGCATGAGGTCCCTCTAAATCCATCATAATGCCTCTTCTGACACAACCGTCTAGTCTCATCTCTTTGTTACTCTAGGTAACACATACTCGTGGATATCTATATTAATATCATTTTCACGGTCTTAGGGTTGTGGCCTATGTCGATCTAACGACATGATGCAATATGGCACTCATCATCATATAACATGCTCAATATGGAAAACATCATCATATTAAGGTAAACGTCACGCAATCATCATACTCATCATATTGCCACAAAGTGCATCAAACATATGAAGTACGACATTCATCAAAATATTTATATACTGAGCACATCATCAAGTATCGTAACCCACACATCATCATAATTCATACATCATCATAACTCATATACCGCATCGTACGACATAGTTCATACATCATCGTAACTCATACAATTTTTAGCCTATCCTATAGTAAGAGCACTTACCTAATTAGCTTAAACTGGTATCACCAATTTATCAAGTTCGGTTTTGTTCTTTGTATCCATGCCAACCTATATGAACTATGACATCAATTTCAATTTCAATTCTCTAAATTTTACAATGGTCCATGTGTTAAACTTCATGTGAGCATTAGAGACTTTATGAGTATTATATATATATATCATCCTCCTCTTTACTCTATGTATTTGCTCGGTTAAATTGTTTCTGAATTTATTTTAATTCTGCTCACCAAATCTTCCATTTTCCTCCTCCACTGTCTCTCTCTTTTCTTTTCTTTCCTGTATTTACCTAGTTAAAAATATATATATATATTTCTCTGCCTTCAATTCTTTGAAGATCTCTCTGTTTAATTCTTTTCAAACCTCTTTGTTTAATTCTTTACTTCTCTATTTAACTCTTTTCTTCTCTATTTAATTAGTTAGCAGTTTAGTAAATGAGGAGGAGATCTGATTCTAAATAATTGTATAAAAGAAAAGATCTATGATCTCATTCAGAGATCTTTAATTCTGTTAGCAATTTAGTAAAGGAAGAGATCTGATTCTAAATAATTATACAGGGAGAAAATCTATGATCTCATTCAAAGATCTGACATGATTTCTAACGGCTAATTAAAATCTAAATTTAAAATCTAAATAACTTGGTAATGGAGGGGGAGATTTGATTCTAATTAATTGGACAAAAGATTTTGATTTACAATTTTGGCCATTTTCAACAAGTTTGATTTTTGATAAGATATCTTAAATATAAATAATAGAAAGAGAGATATAAGATAACTTTTCTATCTGTTGCAAAAGATAAAAGAAAAGGAGATCTAACTTACCATCTATATCTTTCCATTCCTATCAAATCTGCTTGAACTGAAGTCATCTCCCATTTTTTCTCTACCAAAATCTACTATCTTTACTTTTTTTCTTTCTCCCATTTTTCCTTTACCAAAATTTGCCATTTTTTTTGTTTTTGTTTGGTTTCTTTTTTTTTTTTTCAGATCATTTTTTTTTGTTTCTGTTTAGTTTCTTTTTTTTCCAGATCATTTTGCAGGAGGTGTTGGAGAGATATTCGGGGAAGGATGAGAGAGAGTCGATAATTTTTTTTTTTAAAACTATTATTATTATCTGTTTTCTCTCTCTCTCTCTTTTTTTTTGTTTGCTGGTCGTTACAAGGTAAGTCGTCAGGGAATATAGCACATCCGCCTTGTTGGAATAACCTCTTTGCTTTCATCATAGAGACTACCTTGGGGTAATCCTAGTATTTGTGCCTCTAAATTTAAAGGTAGGTCTTGTCGGAGGTGAAAATTTTACTTCCTTTTTACGACAGTCTATTCTAGCTCGATTTTCAACTAGCCACTCCATGCCTAGTATGACGTCGAAATCCATCATGTTTACTACCATCAGGTCAACGCTTAGAGTTTGGTTCCCTCTGATTACTTGGCCATCCTTTACTCTATCCCTAGATACTAAGTCTACTCCCGAAGGGGTGCTTACAGACATTTCATGCAATAAAAGACATAGAAATAAAGGAATGCCTGAAACTAGAATCAAATAAGGTAAAAGCGAAATGACCTAAAATAGATAATGTACCTGTCACCATGGCGTCGGACCTCTCAGTGTCCTTGTTCTTAGACGCGTAGGCCCTAGCTTGAGCTTGTGGTTGTAACGACCCTAAATTTCTACATATCTAGAGTCGCCACTAACGTCTCATGCTCATCTCTAATGCAGAATAAAAATCTAAGAATGTTCATCTTTATTAGCGAAAAATTTAAAACTTCAGAATACATTTAAACATTGGAAAACACTGCCGGACTTACGTGTTTCAAACATCGTGCTGGAGTTCAAAAGAGAAAATAAAACGATTACAAATTAATTAATATAAATGAATGAAATGCAAACGCCCTATCCTAACCAAGACTAGGAATTTTAAATATGCAACTATCCTATGCACGCGCCACAGTCTCTGATTACGATGCCACCGTCAACCGTACATGGGAGCCTTGCCTTTACCTGAAAAACAATATGGCACACGGCCTGAGTATTTTGAAGAAATACTCAGTAAGTGACCCCACTATAGGGGCCATGCTAATGCAAACACATGCAATCATGAATAGGGACCCATCTTTAATCATCTTAGGGGTGGCCTCCAGTCTCGGACAAATTGGATGTGTAGTACTTCCCTACACACGACTCACACGTCCGAGTGTGAATCCCCAAGGCGCTCGCACACTTCCTGGACCCTCTGGTCAAGCTAATCTGTAGTGACGTCCGTAGGTCAGCGGAACCCCATAGTGTTATGCGCCTCATGAACACCCTCATCTGTGTGCTTTCGCACCTGTGCGCATTCGCGCTCATCATAAGGTGGGCGTCTGCACTCATCATCTCTAAAGGAAGTAGCCCTATGCTTATGAACATATAAAATGCATGAGATCCCTCTAAATTCATCGTAATGTCTCTTCTGACACAACCCTCTAGTCTCATCTCTTTGTTACTCTAGGTAACGCATACTCGTGGATATTTATATTAATATCATTTTCATGCTCTTAGGGTTATGTCCTATGTCGATCTAACGACATGATGCAAAATGGCACTCATCATCATCTAGCATGCTCAATATGGAAAACATCATCATATTAAGGTAAAAATCATGCAATCATCATGCTCATCATAATGCCACAACGTGCGTCAAACATATCAAGCGTCACTCAACAAAATATGTATATACTGCACATATTATCGAGGATCATAATCCACACATCATCATAACTCATACAATTTATTTAGCCTATCCTATAGTAAGGCCACTTACTTGGTTGGCCTTGGCCAAAGTACTCCCTAAATAGCTAAACGTAAGCTCCCGTTCCGTGAGAGCTGCTTCCTACGTTGCCGGAATTTGTTTCCTATCACACCATTCACCACTTTCCATTAGTATTTCACAATTAATTTACCTATAATTTAATAAATGTGAAATACGGCTCTAAAACGGCCTCGGATACCTTAATCGGGGCTGAAAACAGATTCGGGAGGGTCGGAACAGTGGAAACCAGTCTGAAAACAGGTGAGCTAAGCCGAACAGCCGCTGGAAGCCGCCAGAGGAGCCGCCGGAGCGTCGCCGGAGGATGCCCGAGCCGTTTGGGCCGAGCCGAGCCGAGGGACCGCCTGTGCCGCTATGTGACACGTGGCAGCAGCAGAGCGAGGGTCGCAGTCCGGTTCGGTTCGGGTCGTGGTCCGGGTCGCGGGCTGCGGAGGCTACTGGGCCAAGACTACAGTTGGGCCTCTACTTATTGGGCTGGGCCGAAAGTTTTTTTTTGGGTTGCAGGCCGGCTCGATTGGACCGTGGGTCTGGTCTCGAGTTGGTTCAACTGAACCGTAACTTCTGGGCTGGTCTGAGGTTTGGGCCGCTGTAGTTGGGCTGGGCCGAAGGTAGAGGCCGAGGAAAGAATGGGCTGACCCTCTCGGGTTTTGGGTTCGGGTTGACCCGGATCCGTGGGTCTCGTCTTCCTTACCCGACTTCGGCCGATTTTCCAGCGAGCTTTCTCTCTCTCTCTTCCTCTTCCTCTTTATTTGTCATCCTTCTTTCTTTTCTGGAAGTCTTGCAGCCTAAAGTTTCCTAAAATCACCGATCTATGAATGATTAGGGAAAACCCAATTTTTTGACCTCGATTACCGACGACGACGTTTACGAAGAAGCACAGAACGCACCTTGAGTTATCGTGCTTTTGCTAGGGACCCTTCTCGTGGTGGTAACAGGTCGTTTGGTGTTGGTTTGAGGGTGGTTTGAGGGTTCGTCAGAGAAACTAGACACTCGCCGATTTTTTTTTCGAAATCTCTCTCTCTCTCGTAGTTTCTGTCTTTTCTCTCTTTGCAGGTATTCTGATGGTGCTGGGTGTCGTGGGCTGAGGGTTGAGCTTACTATGGCCATCGTTTCGCGTGGGTTCCGCGTAACTCGGCGGTCGCCGAAAAATTCGCGGGTTTTTCGGCGACTGAGTTTTTGTTTTTTTTTTTGTTTTCTCGTTTTCTCGTTTTCCTTTTTATTTATTTATTTATTTATTATATATATATATATTTTTTTTCTTTCTTTCCCGGGTCGTTATAGTGGTGGTGCCGGTTTTTCCACCTACTCTACTACTCTAGGCGGGTTTGGTTGTGCTTCAACGTTTGTGGCCGTGCAGTTCACGTCGATGTGCCCCTATTGACCACATTTATAACACGATCGGCTGCGAGCCATGCACCTCCCACCATGTATTCTTTCACAGATAGTGCACCCTTCTTCTCTCCTCCCTCTAGCCCCATCTTGATTCCTAGGGTTCCGGTCGGTACGTCGAGGAGGGTGTCGCTCATTCCATCTTTGAGGGTGTCGGTACGTCGATTTCGGCCCTCTTTCTTCTTTTTCCTCTCTGTTTGTCGTCCCTCTTCCCTTCCTCGAAGTTTTGTGGCCTAAAATTTCCTAAAACCACAGATCTAAGAACGTTTAGGAAAACCCAATTTTCCAACCTCAGTTACCAACGAAGATACTTACGAATAGGCACAAAACATACCTTGAGTTATTGTACTATCGTTAGGGACCTTCTCGTGATGGTAACTGAGCATTTAGCGTCGATTTTTGGGTGGTTTTAGGACTCGTCAGAAAAATTGGAAACTCGCCGACGTTATCCAAAATCTCTCTCTCTCTCTCTCTCTCTCGTATTTTCTTTCTTTTCTCTGTTTGCAGGTACTCTGATAGGTTGTGGGAGTTATGGGCGGAAGGCTGAGCGAGGTGTGGTTGTCGACTTTGTTTTTTTTTCCTTTTTCTTTTTCCTTTTAATTTTCCTGGGTCGTTACAGTTTGTGAGCAAGTGCTTAGTTTGTCAACAAGTGAAAGCTTCTTGACAAAAGACGGTGGGGTTATTACAGCCTATAAGTATACCAGAGTGGAAATGGGAAAACATAACAATGGACTTCATAGTAGGACCACTCAGAACGCTGAAAGGTTATACAGTGATCTGGGTAATTGTCGATAGGCTGACCAAGTCGGCACATTTTCTACCTGGGAAAGCCACATATATTGACAACTGAGCTCAACTGTATGTGAAAGAAATAGTAAGACTGCATGGAGTTCCAATGTTGATAGTGTCGGACCGACACCCACGCTTTACGTCAGCATTTTGGTGTGAACTTCAAAAATCGTTGGATACTCACCTCGAATTTAGTACTGCGTTCCACCCCCAAATAGATGGATAAACGGAACGCTTAAGCCAAATTTTAGAAGATATGTTATGCACTTGCGTATTAGATTTTAAGGAAAGTTGAGATTCCAAACTTCACCGGATGGAATTCTCATATAATAAAGACTTTCCAGCCACTATAGGAATGGAACCATTTGAGGCCCTGTATGGGAAATTGTGCAAGTCTCTACTATGTTGGGATGAGGTAGGTGAAAGAGAGTTAGTAGGAGCCGAGCTAGTTCGAGTCACCAATGAGGCTGTTTAGAAAATTCGAGCGAGGATGCGTACCCCTCAAAGTAGATATAAAAGCTTCGCAGATGTAAGGCGTAGAAGCTTAGAGTTTGAGATAGGGGACCTCGTATTCCGAAAGGTGCACCCATGAAAGGTGTCTTGAGGTTCGGACATAAGAGCAAGTTAAGCCTTAGGTTTATTGGAACTTTCAAAATTCTCGAGCGAATTGGTCTAATAGCGTATAGGTTAGCCCTACCTCCTGCCCTCTTAGGAGTACATGATATATTTCACGTGTCAATGCTGAAGAAATACATTCCGGACCCATCCACATAATACACTACGAACCACTCCAACTCAATGAAGATCTGAGTTATAAGGAAAAACCAATAAGAATATTAGCCTGAGAAGTAAAAGCGCTATGCAACAAGAAAATTGTGTTCGTTAAGGTGTTGTGGTGAAACCACCACACCAAGGAGGCTACGTGGGAGCGTGAGGACGAAATAAAAGAAAAATACCCCAATTTAGTGCAAGAGTGTGAGACTTATGAGGACGAAAGTTCTTTTTAGGGGTATATAATGTAACAATCATTTAATAATTAAAAAAAAAAAAACTTTCAGTCGCAAGAAAACTCGCGAATTTTCCAGGGACCATCGGGTTTTCCGAATCCCACATGGGACCATGCTCCTCGCCCCCCTCCAAGCGCCAGCGTTCAGCCCTTGGCTCCCAGAAAACCGTCAACTAGAGAAATGAAAGAAAATACGATTGAGAAACGTAGTTATCGAGAAACACCAACGAGATTCTGAATATTTCTGACGAGTCCTAAACAACCATAATTGACTTCGAAACGTTAGATCAACGCCACAAGAAGGATCCTCGATGACTGTACAACAACCTATGGTAAGTTTCGTGCCCTTTACATACGCGTCGCAGTCAGTAAACGAAATCAAAAAATCGGGTTTTCTAAATGTTCTTAAATCTGGAATTATAGGTCCTTTCAAGCCACAAAACTTCGAGAAAGGAAAGAAGGAAGGCAAACAGAGAGGAAGAAGAAGAAAAAGGATGGAAATCGGTGTAAAAAACGACGAACGAAGGAGAGAGAAATCGACACTAGAAAATCGCGCAAAAGTCGAGTAAGGAAGACAAGGTCCATCGGATCCGAGTCAGATTACTCCACGACTAGCTCTTTAAACCAAAGGCCCAAGTCCAGCGGCCCAACCACCTGCAGCGGCTCACGTTGGTCCAGCCCGTAGACATGATCCACGCCCTCTCTATAACCCGAGATCAAACCCGCTCCACAGAGTCGAGGCCCAAGTCTCCTTGGCCCAATGTAACGACCCTAAATTTCCACATACTCAAAGTCGCTACTAACGTCTCATGATCATCTATAATGCGGAAATATAACTCTTATATGAACATAATTGATAACGTAAACTTCAAAAAAACGTTTAAAACAACTTTTTTTCTGGAAAACACAGCCATGGTCTTACGTGTTTAAATATGAAATACGGAAATTTAGAGAAAACAAAAACAAATACAAAATAATTTAAAACAATGAAATGCAAAACAACCTATTCTAACTTAAGACTAGAAATTTAAATATGAGTCTACCCTATGCATGTGCCACAGTCTCTGCTCGCGATGCCGCCGTCCTCCGTACAAGTGAGCCTTGCCTTTACCTGAAAAATGATGTGGCACACGGCCTGAGTATTTCAAAGAATACTCAGTAAGTGGCCTCACTAATAGGGGGCCATGCAAATGCAAACACATGCAATCATGATTTAGGGACCTATCTCTAATCATCTTAGGGGTGGCCTCCAGTCTCGGACAAATTGAATGTGTAGTACTTCCTTACACACGACTCACACGTGCGAGTGTGAATCCCCAGGGCGCTCGCATACCCCCTGGACCCTCTGGTCAAGCTAATCTGTAGCGACGTCCGGAGGTCAGCGAAACCCCATAGTGTCATGCACCTCATGAACACCCTCATCTGTGTGCTTTCGCACCTGTGCGCATACGCGCTCATCATACGGTGCGCGTCCGCACTCATCATCTCTAGGGGAAGTAGCCCTATGCTTATGAACATACAATATGCATGAGATCCCTCTAAATCCATCATAATGTCTCTTCTGACACAACCCTCTAGTCTCATCTCTTTGTTACTCTAGGTAACACATACTCGTGGATATTTATATTAATATCATTTTCATGCTCTTAGGGTTGTGTCCTATGTCGATCTAATGGCATGATGCAATATGACACTCATCATCATATAGCATGCTCAATATGGAAAACATCATCATATTAAGGTAAACGTCAGGCAATCATCATACTCATCATATTGCCACAAAGTGCATCAAACATATCAAGTACGACATTCATCAAAAAATATATATATACTGAGCACATCATCAAGTATGATAACCAACACATCATCATAAGTCATACATCATCATAACTCATATATCACATCGTACGACATAGTTCATACAACATCGTAACTCATTCAATTTTTAGCCTATCCTATAGTAAGGCCACTTACCTGGTTGGCCTTAGCCGAAGTATTCCCTAATTTAATTAACGTAAGCTCCCGTTCCTCGAAAGCTGCTCCAAAAGTTGCTAGAGTTCGCTTCATATCGAACCATTCGTCACCTTTCGTTAGCATTTCACATTTTAATTAATAATCCAACTAACAATGTGAAATACAGCTCTAAAACGGTCTCAGTAAAAATCGAATTCCACTTTTTCATTGTTTCTAAATTTTGGTTGGGTAGTAAAACTTAAATTGAAAATATGTTAATATTATTTCATGGTGTTTCAATCATTCAATCCAACTATGGTTTGTTATAATATTATATTCTCTTGGTACAAATAATAATAATTTCTCTCCTCTCCCATTTTCATTCTCTCTGTCTTCTTTTTATTTCATATGAATGACAATTATAAAATAATATTCAATCAATTCTATTTTCTTCTCCTCCATAGCATGACTATCAATTAACAGAAGCCATTTTCAATTTTTTTTTCTTCTCTTTCCTAAAAACTACTATCATTAACCGAAGCCATTTTCTATTCTATTTTCTTCTCTTTCATTTTTTCAATCTATTATGTTTTCTTCTATTTCCTAAAAATTACTATCAACCGAAGCTATTTTCAATCTATTCTGTTTTCTCTTCTCTCCCAGATGACTATCCAATTCGAGAAGTCATTTTCAATTTATTTTAATTTTCGTCGGTAAAAATGCCTATGCATCCATCAATTATGATTGTCTTCTCTTTCCTAAAAATGATGATTCAATTTAGATACAATTCATCAAGCTATTTTCAATCAATTTTGATTTTCCATAGATATCCAAAAATCTAAATAATTGAAAAGGAGATCTAACCTAACTTTTCTGTCTCTTGCAAAAGATAAAAGAAAAGGAGATCTAAACTTACCGATTACTTTTCATCTCTTTCCATTCCTATTAAATCTGCTTGAAGTGAAGGCCATCTCCAATTCTTCTCTCCCAAAATCTGTGATCTATGTTTCTTTCTCCCATTTTTCCCTTCTCAAAATCTGTCATTTTTTTGTTTCTGTTTTGTTTTTTTGTTCAGATCATTTTGCAGTTGTAAGAGGTGTCGGTGAGATATTTGGGGAAGGTGGAGAGAGAGTGATAATTTACTTTTTTTTTTTTTTTTTTTTTTTTTTAATTATTATTTACTTATTCTTATTATTATCTTCTTTTTTTTCTTTTTTCTTTTTTCTTTTTTTTTTCTTTTTTCGGGTAATTACACCCAACCTAACCACTTTGCAACTAGCCCAGCAACCTGCTTCGTAATCCCAAACCGGACCCGCGCCAACAGTAACCCGAGGCCCAAGTCCTCTCGGCCAAGAACTCAATCCAGCTCAATAACCCATGTCCAGTCAAACTAACCTAAGACCAGACTCACGGTGCAGTCGAATCGCCGTGCAAAAATAAATAAAGAAATAAAGAAATAAAAATAATTATAAAAATAGTTAAAATAATAATAATAAAAAATTAAAATTAAAATAAAAATAATAAAAAAAAAAATCTTTCCCCACTTCTTCCACTAACCTATCGTCAACAAATTAAAATAATTAAAAAAAAAATCTTTCTCCACCTCTCTCCACTAACCACTTGTCCCTTCCGGCAATTATCTCTCCTCAACTCATCCTTACCCAACTGAAAAAAAACATGAAAACAACCATGGTCAGGAGTAAAATAGGCTTTCAATATATTGCAGATTTAGAGATTTTTGTCAGTAAAATCTTATCCTAGATTTCCTTTTTTTCTTTTATAGTTATGGTTATAACAAATTAATTTAGGATCAAATCTTCTCTCATCTTTTAAGTCCGGTAATAATCAGGTCTCATATCCAATTGATTAGATTTTTGTTAGCATTTTAAGTTATACGAAATAAGGTTATAAGGTTAGATTCAATAAAATTTTAGTTGGCAGATCTATAAACTAGGAGATCGTAGCCAAACAATAAACTTACAATTGGACTTACAATTTGCCAATAATATCGGTTTACACAATTGAAAAACCTATTTACAGAAGGAAAAGAATGGGAGAGGGAGAGGGAGAGGGAGAGGGAGGGGGGAGATGGAGGAAAGATTTGTTGAACTGGATTTAACAGTAAAACAGGAAATATCATAGTGCAGTGAGCTCCTTTAAATTTTGTCTAACACGAAATATCAGAATTTTACGATGGCCAATGTAAATTAGAGAAATAATTTTATAGAGTTCAAACTTGAAACTGATGCATGAGCTCATATAGGTTGACTCGGATTTCAAAGGACGGAATCGAACTTTCATTAAAGATATATTTGTGACAACGACTTAAGCTAGTTAGGTAAGTGACCTTACTATCGGCATGGTTATATTTGATGTTGACACGTGCCCTATGGTTCTACACGTGTCATATATATTGATATGTGTGAATTGTCTGTGGATCGATATGCTTCCTATATGTTATGTTATGTTATAATATGTGGTTTGTATGATAATAATTATGGTACGATGTGCTCAAGGATATGTTTAAGATAGGATACGAGAAGGATGCACAAAACGAAATGTAACGATAGGAGTAAGATACGTGCATGAAACGTTAAGGTTAGGTTACATACCGGAGTGCTATGGATAGGAGAGATTGATGAAAGAATACAGTTAGGTTATGGGTAGAAAGGGATAGGTTTGTGATAGATTGATAGAACGATAGCATTAGGGTACGTTCTTGTGACGATATGACTAAGGTACGTTACGTAATGATATGTCTGTGATAGGTATAAGAACGTTAAGGCTATGGTAAGTTAGAGAACGATATGACAATGAAGTGTTTATGTTATGACTTGTTTATGATATGATACAATGTATGCTAGATTATTGTGCTTAAGTACGTAGTTATGTGAACATGAATGTATGTTATGTATGCTTTTAGTCTGATGTGATGTGTAATGCATGTAACGATATGAGGTCCTTGAATGATTATGGCATGTTTGTATAGAATATGTAAATGTGAACAGCATGAATTGTATGACATGAAACACGGTAAACTGTCTGGAATCATAACCTCGATAGAAATGTGTATGAAATGTGAAATGAAAATGAGAATGACATGAAGCCTGGAACGTGATAAGGGGGTTATGGTCATTAAAGATAAATGTAGAAATAGGGGGACCTCATGCATTAGGTGTGTTCATGCATCTGGGGGGATACCCCCATCCCATCACGAGGGTACGGACGTGTACATTAAATGACAGGACAACGATCGTTATGCATTGCATAGCGTTGCCGTGACGGCTCTAGTTTTAACGGGTCCTGGCATAAGGGGCTCCCAGAGTATGCCCACCGGATAAGGACAGTGGCCCAGCGGTGTGCGAACTAGCTGGTGAGCCCATACTCGCACGTATGGGCTGTGTGTAGAGTATATGGTACACGTCCACGATTACCCGTTAGGACAGCACCGTAGAAAAAACGAAAGATAGGTCCCATCATTTCATTGCATGTGATTGTTGCATTTAACCCCAATAGTGGGGTCACTTACTGAGTATTTCTTTAAATACTCAAGCCATGTGCTACTACATTTTTCAAGTTAAGGCAAGGCATTCCTGTACGACTGACGACGGCATCACAACTCGAGATCATGGCACATGCATAGGATAGTGGTATTTATTTTTTTAGACTCAAGATAGAATAGGATGTTTTAAACTTAAATGCTCATTTATTTTATTTCGGGTCTTTTATTGTGTCGTTTTAAAGATGTTTTCGAAACACACAAGTCCATGGCTGTGTTTTAAGTTAAAGGTTATGTTTTATGGAATTTAAATGAAGTCTTCCGCATTCAATGTTTATGGTACGTATACAGTAGCGACCTTAAATTAAGTAGAAAATTTTGGGTCGTTACACTACGACCCAGCCTTGTAAACTTGAGAGCCCAGAACTCAAACCAACCCAGTAGATTGCGGCCCAGCTCGGGAACTGAAGCCCAACAGCCCACACCTACAACCAACAACTCGCGAGCCAACCCAAACCAGCCTTGACCCGATGCCACTCGCACTACTCAGCATGTCCTGTTGCTACCACGTGGCGCCCAATGGCACAGGCACTCCCTTGGTGCAAATGGTTCGCGGCGACCTCTAATGACGCTCCAGCGGCTCCTCTAGTGGCAAAACGGCTTATCTGACTTAGCTTTTTAGTTTTTAGCTTGATTTCCATGTTTTGACGCTCTCGAATCATTTTTTGCCTCAATTAAGGTTATTGAGGCCGTTTTAGAGCCGAATTTCATATTTATTAAATTATTATTAATTTAATTGCGAAATAGTGAGGGAAGGTGGCGAATGGTGTGATAGGAAACAAACCCCAACAATGTTGGAACAACTCTCAAGGGACGGGAGCTTACATTTAGCTATTTGGGGAGTACTTTGGCCAAGCCAACCAAGTAAGTGACCTTACTATAGGATAGGCTAGAATTTTTTGCATTATAGTTTTATTCACGAGCATGATGATGTATGAGTATGATGCTTGAGTTGTGATGCATGTTATATGTACGTGATTTATGTTTCGATGCATGACGCACATGTTATATTTGATGCACTTAATGGCTTATTGATGAGTATGATGTTGCATCGTGTTTTTCACATTAAGCATGTTATACGATGATGATTGTGATATTGCATCATGTCATTAGATCGACCTAAGACACAACCCTAAGAGCATGAAAATGATACTAATATAAATATCCACGAGCATGTGTTACCTAGATTAACAAAGAGATGAGGCTAGAGGATTGTGTTAGAAGAGACGTTATGATCGGATTTAGAGGGACCTCATGCATATTATATGTTCATAAGTATAGGTTTACTTCCCCTAGAGATGATGAGTGTGGACGTGCAAAGTATGATGATGAGTGCAGATACACACAATATGATGATGAGAGTGTTCATGAGGCGCATGACACTAGGGGCTCTGCTGAACTCCAGACGTCGCTACAGATTAGTTTGACTAGAGGGTCTAGGGGGTGTGTGAGCACCCTAAGGATTCACACTCACACGTGTGGGTCGTGTGTAGGGAAGTACTATACATCCAATTTGTCCGAGACTGGATGAGCTAGATATAGGTCCCTAAATCATGATTGTATGTGATTGCATTAACATGGCCCCTATAGTGGGATCACTTATTTCTTCGAAATAATCAGGTCGTGTGCCATATTATTTTTCAGGTAAAGGCAAGTCGCCCATATACAGTTGTCGACGACATCGTAATGAGAGACTGTGGCACGTGTATTGGATAGTTGCATATTTAAATTCCTAGTCTTAGGTTAGAATAGGATGTTTGCATTTCATTATTTAAGTTATTTCATTTTTTAATTGTTTTTATTTTAATTTTAAATTTCAGCGTTACGCTTTGAAACACGTAAGTCCAATAGTGTTTTTTAGTAGTCTGATATGTTGGAAAGGTTTTTAAACTTCCCACTATTTATGATTTGCATTTAGTAGCGACTTTGGATATGTTGAAATTTAGGGTCCTTACAAGCCAAAACATGTTTCCCCAATTCGAACTTCCATGGCTGCCACAAGAGAAATTTTTTATATTATAATTGGAGCTTATAGGTAAATTTGTCCCTCCAAATTAGTTCTAATCATTTTTGGGATGAAAATGAGTTTTTTTTCATGAAGACCATAAAGGCCAAGAGTCGGGATTGAGGGTAATCAAAAGAAAATCAAAACGAGCTTAAAATGGATTAATTTGGGGGAACAACGAATTCTTCATCCACGGTCCATAAAGCCCTATTCAAAGTATACCGTTAGCTTCGTGATATTGAGAAGGTTTCATGAAGAAATTGTGAGCTAAAGAAACTTGTATCATTTTGCTCAATATAGGGTCGAGAGATTTAAACTCAAAATTAGGAGCACCATTCAAATTCGTACTTCCAAAACTATTTCTTAAGCTTGAAGGGAAGAAGATGAAGAGATTTCATGAAGGAATCGGGGTGAGATAAGGTCTGAATTGCCCCAACCAATAAAAAAAAAATTAGGTTTTGTTCCGGTGAAATACATGTTTTCCGATAAACTTTTAAAACTAATATCTTGAGCTCCAATCCACGACAAGGTATGAACATGGTCTCTACTTCTTCCTTGTAACACTATATATTAAGTTTTATGAAGGAATCGTGAGGAGAAAATCACTAAGATGGGCTAGAAAATGTCATTTCCAAGCATAGGTGGAACTAGGGAATGCAGAACCGCCCACACCAAGCCAAAACTAGACCAACCTTACAATCTTATCAAATTGAACCCTTCTTATCTCGTTCTCATGAATTTTTTTTTTTTCTCCTGACTCAATAATAGACCTACTAAAGAAAATTTGGAGCAATTTGATTACTAAAGAGCTTGAGAATTGAAAACCTGAACATTAACTATAAGGTAAGTAATCCATCTAAACTTTTCTCAAGTTTTACTTGTAGGAATCACTTGGAAACTTTAAATAAAGTAAGACTAAAAGGGATATGAAAGAATTAAGCCAAGAATAGAGAGTTGATGACCTAAATCGAGCCTTTAACTTGAAAATCAAGAGATGTGAAATAATCTTTCAAATTACCTTCACTATGCATGAATTTTTAATTGAAGGCTTAATATGAAAAGTTAAGGTTGAATAAAGTTTGGTAGTCATAGGAGTACGTTCATAGGCTAAGATGAGGGTAAGTGCAAAATGACAATTGTAATGACTCTAGATTTCTACTCAACTTCTCTACTGTATACATAGCATAATCATTTTATGCAGAAATGGTCATTTGAAACCTCATCATAAAACACTGCCATGGACTTACGTGTCGAAAACATCTTTAAAACTACTAACGAAATACTAAATAAAAATTAAAAGGAAAAACACTCTATTCTAGCCTAAAGTCTAAGAAATTAAATACAATTATCCTATGCATGTGTCATGGTCTCGACTTGCGATGTCATTGTCAGCCATATAGGGGTGCGTTGCCTTTACCTGAAATAGAAATAGCCCGTGGCTTGAATATTTAAGAAATACTCAACAAGTGACTTTACTATTGGGGTTAGATGCAAACACATACAATCATAATGGGACCTATCATTTAAATATGTATTCCCTTAGGTGACTACCCTAAGCAAGTAATTGGATATGTATTTACTATTCTACACACGGCTTACACGTACAAGTATGGACCCACCAATCGGTTTGCACACCTCCTGGGCTCCTTTCTTGGTCGGGTTAGCATTCTCTGGTGCTGTTGTCAGACACTCGATAGGAATAGTGACCGTCGCAGCATTATGATAAACATAATGATCCTTTTTCTGCCTCATAACGTATGCGTCCATACCATTGTAAAAGGGGAGATTCTCCGATGCATGTAACATACAATGATGCATGAGGTCCTAATATTTTCATTCATAGATCATGTAAAACAACCACTTCATTTTCCTTCATATCATATCATTTTACAACATAGTCTTTAAGACATGTATCGGGGTTGAATATCGTATCATTCATATCATATATCGTCTTATTTCATATCATGCACATAACATGTCCTTCAACATATCATATTATATCATGCACGTATCATACCGTAATGCATGTGACAACATGTGTTATATTGCCAAACATGTTACACCATAATATATATCATATCATCAGCACATCACATCATAACACGTGTCATAATATTAACATATCATATCACAGACATATCATAGTCATATCATTTCACAAACATATCATAGTTATGTTATTTCATCAACATATCCTAGTCATATCATTTCATAAACATTTCACACATTTCAAGCATATGATATGTGCAGAACCACAGGAAACGTGCCATTATACAAACATCAACTTCTAACCATGCCGACAGTAAGACCACTTACTTGGTTGTCTTAAGATGAAACTACTATGACCCCTTGACACTCACTTAAGGTTGCTCTTTGAAATTTAATTCTACCTAATGAATTCCACAATTATAAGTTAGCATTCTACGGTAGAGAATTAACTCACTTCATTTTTCATAAAATAATTTAAATTTACTTCTAATAATTTAAACTAGCCAAGGCCACCTAATTTTGCATAAATCATTTAAACTTACTCCAAAATTTTAAACTAACCAAAAGGAAGTCATACTAACATTAAAGACTTCTGAATAGTTGAAACTAAAAGGAAAGGGTCTGAGCATATCAAACCCAAATCGGATCAACCAAAATGTCGACTTTGAATGATCAGAAAGTGTATTCTCCGACTAATTTATCGACTTTGAATGATTAGAAGTATATTCTCCGACTGGTTTCAAACTATTCAAGTGAGATAATAATATGAAGTGAGGTAGGCCAACCCCCACTTATCACCTTAAGCAATGTTGAACAATTTTTTTTTTTTTAATTTTTGAATTATTACAACAATAATGCTCCTACCATGCCTGACCTAAGATTTTAAATATGGCCTATTTCATGGATATAAAATATTATGCAAGATTTCACGCGCTAAACCAAAAATTAAGTAAAAAAAAGAGCAACATGCCCGTAGGAGATTGTAAGCTATTTTAAGATTCAAACAACTCCCCAATGACAAGTAAGGCTTATATATAAAGATATAAAGGTTTACTTAAGATTTTAAGGTATTTGGATCAAGTTTAGAATCTAGACTAACGATATAATCTAGACTAACGATATAAGTCAAGGTTTAAAGGAAATGATGAAACTACCTCAGAGAAACCTATAAGGACTCATGAATTTCTAATAACTTCAAGGAATATGTTAGGTTCTTTTATGATGTTATACAAGAGTTATACATGAAATGTTTATAGGCTCAAGCTTGGATTAAGGCTTAAGAATTTATGGCAAGTCTTTTGCCATGATTGTGGCTTAAGGATAACCTTTGGAGCAAGAACTAAGAACCCGTGAAACTAAGGACAAGAATTTAGAAAAAAACACTATGGACTTTAAGACATGAAGACTACTAGGTACCATTCAAAACAAGGAATAAGGTCCTCGTACTCACAACCCAAGAAACCCCATGACCTCCGTGATACAACATATTCATGACTAAGACCACATTACTTAGACCGTAACAAGTCTTGGATACAGGTTTCTGACTATGTCGCTTGGCACATCAACCTCCTAGATTAAGTACTAAGACTATGCCGCTTGAAATGTATAAAGCTTTAAGCCTAGGCTCCCATACTGCATTGCTTTGAATGTAAGAAACCTTCGGCACAGGGTTGGGACTTTACCACTTGGAAAGTAAGAAGCCTTGAGTGGAGCAAGTACGGAAGAACCCATGAAACTAAGAAAACACTTTAAGGACAAGAATCAAGGAAAAAAGAAAAAAAAAACACAACCCAAGTCCAAAGTCCACTAAGACATGACGAGTGCTAGATACCACTCAGAACCAAAACAAGGGCTAAAGTCCTCAGACTCATAACCCAAGAAATCCCCTAGGTCTCCCATGATATAACATATTCATGACTTAAACCACATCGCTTGAAACTTAAAAAGTCTTGGATGTAGACTCTTAGACTGTTTTCGCTTGGAATGTAAGAAGTCTTTGATGTAGGTTTCAGACTGCACTGCTTGAAACTTATGAAGTCTTGGGCGTAGGTATTCATACTATATTGCTTGGAAAGCATGAAGCCTTGGACATAGGTTCTCATACTGCATTGTTTGGAATGTAAGATACCTTAGCACAAGTTTTAGACTACACCACTTGGAAGATAAGATGCCTTGAGTATAGGTTCCAGACTGAATTGCACGAAATGCATGAAGCCTTGGATGCAGGTTCAGACTACATCATTTGAAATGCATGAAGCTTTGGAGGTAGGTTTTCAGGCGGTGTAGTTTGGAGCACATGAAGCCTTGGACACATATTGTTATGTTCCTGTCTTGTATTGTAAATCCCAAAGAGAGTGTCTTAGGGAACAAAATAAGAAACATGAAACTAAAAATAAGAGCCAAGAACAAGAACAATAAATAAGGGCAAGGACAATAATCAATAATAAGGATTAAGAACCAATGACAATAAACTTTAACAAGGATCGAGATCCAAATTCTTAGAACTAAAAACTTAGAACCTCAAAACCACATAACCAAGTTTAAGAACTCAGAACACAGGATCAAGATCTTTGGGCTAGAACCATGGCAAGAATTAAAACTCAAGAACAGAACCTAAGGATCTAAATTCTTCGGACAAGAACACGACAAGTAATGAGTATGGTTGAACGCCCCAAGTCCACTACTAGCATTGGCCCACCATCAGTCTCACGATTTTAAAACGCGCCCACAAAAGAGAGGTTTCTACATATTTATAAGGCATGATTCATTCTTTTTTCAACCAATGTAGGATCTCACAATCCGCCCCCTTGAGGGCCTAGCGTCCTCGTTGGCACACTACCCAGTGTCTAGCTTTGATACTATTTGTAATACTCAAAGCTCACCTCTAGCAGATATTGTCCGCTTTGATCGTTACGTATCGGCGTTAGCCTCATGGTCTTAAAACACATCTAATAGAGAAATGTTTCCACACCCTTATAAGGAATGTTTCATTCCCCTGTTTAACTAATGTGGGCTTTCATAGTGGTACCCTAACATCCACCATGGACAAGACTAAAAGTATACAAATAGGCTACTTACTGAGTCTCACATTCATTTCAGATCTCTCATGTTTTTAGGTGACAAGAAGGAGCTGTTTGAGGATGGGAGTGGATCTATAATAGGCGTCATACATAACTACACCGTCTTTTCGACTGATTTAATGTTTTAAGTTGTTTGTTAATCGAACCTAATATATTCAAACTCAAACTTTATTTTGAATTTGTAAATAAAAATGTATTTATATTTTATACTCTTTTGTTTTAAACGCGAAACTTTTTACAGTATTTTTATCTTATCAAACATTTTAGTCATGATTCTTTGGAACCCTAAAAATCGGGCGTGATAATAATATCTTATTTAAATAATGTTTAAATTTCATAAAATATTCATATATATATTTAAATAATTTAAATCTCATTCAAACTTCAATTATAAATTAATTAATGTATCTAATATGCTTAATTATTTTAAAATAAATGTATAGAAATATTAAATATTAATTTGAACACTTCAAATTAAATTTATTTTTTCCTTGGTTGAATTTCATGTTTTTCCTTAATGACTTCTTCTTGTACAGTTGATCGCTCGTGAATGTATATAATAAATTAGTGTAAAATTAACAAAAAAAAAAAAAAAGTGCACGTATACACTATCATAAGTAGTACTAATCTCAAATGTCTTGGAAACAAGAGATGAGACTTAAACTGTCTAGACACCCCTAAGAACGTAGTAACCTCCGAGACATCCAAAAATGACTAAGGTAGCAGCCAGGCTATAAGTAGTATGAATGGTGTCATCAACTCTCCACTACCCTTTCCACTCTAATATCCACATCACTGAACTTTCACTCAAGTACCCGTACCATCAAACTAAGGACAAACAAGTTAGGGTAGTGTGATAGGTGCCTAAATCATTTGGAAATGAGAAGGAGTCTCCTGAGCAGGGCCACTATGTTGTAAACCTATTCCTGAGAGGGGCGTGGGACAACGTAGGTAAACCTAATAGTTGGCCAACATACGGAGGATTGCATACCCCAAACTTAATTGACTTTTTGGACCTATGAAAGGATCCGCTAACTAACCTTCCCTGGTTGATTTTTAGAATAGAAAATACCATACTGTCTCATCAGAACTTTATGAGGCGCGCCTCAACCCAAGTCACTGATCATCTACTACATAAGCAAAGCAAGTTTTAAGTCAAGGAATAAAAAGGTTGAATAACCGGTATACACCCGTAGGGGTAAGATTCAAATTAGAGAATTACTCAAAATTTTGAGGCATTCTAGATACTTAGATAGAAGTAGTGACCAAATCCAAACTTCCTAGAGCCCAAAGAGAAGCTCATGGATACATACTAGGTTAAGGATGCGATAAGAGCCTATTAGTAAGTTGCTTATTTTTTGTGTTGGTAGGCTGTCGATCTAGGTGGAGAAACATTCGAGAGCTGCGCAGTTACAAAGGGGGTCTCTCTAGAGCGTCAGTTCGTTTTTTTATATTTTGAGTCATATATATTTAGATTTGTAATTATTGAATTTAAATTTTGCCGTATATTTATCTTTTATTTTATTTACTTTTAGTTTTTATGTTTTTAGTAGTAGTTCAAATTTTAAAAACCTAAAAAATCGAGTCGTGATAATCATAAACTTTCGGAGTTAGCCGAATGCAACTTGGGCCAACCCTCAAGCAGTTGGCCCCAGTTAGCTTGGCTGACCCTTTCAAAGTTGATCTGAGATTCAAAAGTTGGACGATCATAGACCAAAATGATTTACGACACTCAAAAGGACTCATGGTCCTCCAAAAAATAGCCCCACAAGATTCCTAGAGAATGTGGAGATAATCATTTGTTATGAGTATACAAATATAAAATGCAATCTAAGATGATATTCTAAGGTATGCAAACAATCATCTCAATTTCTAGTTGTAACTTAATGTGTTAATTTCTTTCTTTGTTTCACATGTATATTTTGCTCCCAAAAATACAAATTCACCAAAGTATATTATTTTAGGGCCCTTCGGTTATGTGTAGCTAAGTGATAATAGTTTACTTATGTGTGCATCAACTCTTGTTTTTCCTTTTCTGTCATCCATCTTAAGAGTGATCGACCGATGATTGAACATTATCTTGTTTTAATAATGAAGGTTATATTAGTAGAATTAACATAAATAATACAAGTGGGTTTAGATGAATTCAAGAGTTTAGGCCTACACTTGGCTTGTGAACTTAAGAAAATTTAGCTAATCACGTGTTTGATAGCTAGGTGTTCATAAACATATACTGAATTTTCTTAAGAACTAAAATTCAGGAATTATAAAGATTTTTTGGGCATTTATTTTATGTTTTCCATCACTACTCAGTGTAGTATTGCTGTACAATGCTATAACATTGCATAGTGCTACGGTCATGTTTATTCAAGGCGTGTTATCTGTCACCGTGTGTTAAATGTCCTAGTCATTCTTGTCCAAGATGTGTTGTCCATGAAACGTTCCAAACCCCTTTTACTTGCTTTCATCTTTCATATTAGATAGGTATTTACTATTCTTACTGTGTCAATATGAGGGTGTATGACTGATCACCAAAATCATGTTTACGCCCACTAGGACTAAAATATTCCAAATATACTATAGGGGATGTGATTAATGGTTAATTGTTTCGACCCGAGTTATATGCTATCAAAGTTGTGGTTGTTGCTTATTCGCTTTTAACCTATAATATTGTTTTCTTTAAAATTATTTTCAATGTATTTCTAAGCTCACATTATCTAAAACATTTTTCTCAGGCATGACATGAGGCTTGAACATACGCCAATATTGTCCACGCTGTCTGAATCTCACATAGCTGACTTGTTTGCTAGGTTAGAACAAGTGTCGCACAATTGTTGTCATGCTACTAGAAGAGTACGACCGTAAGAAGTGGTATTAGAGTCAAGTCGGCTCCTTGAAATTTAATACACAAACATGTCCGCTGCAACAACTGGACAAGAGTATGACTGTAAGAAGTGGTATTAGAGTCGAGTCGGCTCCTTGAAACTTAATACACAAACATGTCCGCTGCAAAACAACTGGACAAGAGTACGACTGTAAGAAGTGGTATTAGAGTCGAGTCGGCTCCTTGAAACTTAATACACAAACATGTCCGCTGCAAAACAACTGGACAAGTCCTAGACTGACCAATTGATAGAGATCGAAGATCAATTACTCTACCAAAGTGAAGTTCATGATAGAATAGAGCTTTTAAAGTCTCCCATGAATGAGATTGACGTTAGACCCATAAATTTTGGTACAAGATTCCTGAAAAGGATTGATACCAAATTTGGAGGTACCTATGACCCAATCTTCTATGATTATAACTCTGGAAGCCAAGCATCTGTCCATGTAGATTGCCGCATGTAGATTGCACTGTAGTCTCAAATATAATAGTTCACTCAGGTAATTGCGACCACCAAGAGACCATTACCCCAAGGGAGTTAGAAATAAGTTGCCATTTTGAGAAATATGATTAACCAATTTTGAGAGAGAAGTTATGGAGGTAATGACTACAAGATTTTGTTAGAGACTAAGTTCAAGTTATGGACTTCTAGGAGCGCGATAGACACATTATGTCATTTATGAGCTATGGGGTGACGAGTCGTATGGACACTCGTGAGCTGCCCAAGAGTTACAATTTGCTATGGACTTCATAGGAGAGGTCCATCATGTATGTAATAGGCAAAATAATAATAATAAATAAATAAAAATAAGAAATAATAATAATAATAAAGATAAATAAACAAATAAAAATAATAATAATGAATTACTTAACCATAAAAATAAAATTTACCCCACCTCTCTCCACTAATCGTCCCAACCCCATCCTCTTTCCTCAACTCTACCATACCAGAGTTCATCAAAAAATAAACATAAAAAAATGTCATAGGGAAAAAGTAAGATGGTGTTTCAACAAGGATATGATGCAGGGAGAGATTTTGGTCCCTTATTACTGTAAAATTCTATCTCAGATCGGTTATAAGAAATCAATTTGGATCAAATCTTTTTCATATTTTATTAGATCATGTAATAATGAGATCCTTTCCATTCATTAGATTTTTTTTGTTAGCATTGGAAGTTATAGGAAATAAGGTTAGAATCAATAAAATTTCAGTGGGCAAATTCATAAATCTGTAAGATAGTAGCCAAACAAGTTATAGAAAATAAGGTTATAATCAATAAAATTTTAGTAGACATATCCATAAATATGTAAGATAGTAGCCAAACAGATTAAAATTGGCCAACAATATCTGTTTACAGAACCAAAATAAATATAAAATCAGAGGAGTATCTTGTTTACAGAATTGAAAATGTTTACATAACTGAAAATCTAATTACAGAAGAAAATAATTACAAAGAGGGAGGAGGGAAGATTTGTTGAACAAAATTTAAAAATAAACCGAATATCAGAGGGCATGAAACTCCATTAAATTTTGTCTAACACTAAATATCAGAATTTTAACATGTAAATTAGAGAAATAATTTTATAGAGTTCAAACTTGAAACTGATGTCATGAGCTCACATAGGTTGACTTGGATTTCAGAGGACAGAATCGAACTTTCAATAAGGATATATACGTGACAACGACTTAAGCTAACCAAGTAAGTGGCTCGCCCGTCGTAGGTTACGCGTTAATTGTCGTATGTTGGCACGTGCCCGTGGATTTGCACGTGTCATTGAATTGTATGCCAGTTTAATGTGCTTAAGTATGAACTCATGTGAACATGAATGTATGCTATGTATGCTGCTTTGCTTGATGTGATATGATATGCATGTGACGATATGTGGTTCCTGAATGATTATGGCATGATTGTACGGAATATTTGAATGTAAACAGCATAAATTGTATGACATGAAATACGGTAAATTACATGGAAACATAACCCTGATAGGAATATGTATGATACGGAAAGAAATGAAAATGAGAATGACATGTAAGCATGAAACATGACAAGAGGTTATGTTCATTAATGTTAAATGTAGGACTAGTGGGACCTCATGCATATTGTGTGTTCATGCATCTGGGGGAAACCCCTATCCCACCACGAGGGTACGGACGCGTACATCCAATGACAGGGAAACGATCGTTATGCTTTGCATAGTGCTGCCGTGACAGTTACTAGTTTTAACGGGTCCCGGCATAAGGGGCTCCCAGAGTATGTCCACCAAATAAGAAAAGTGGCCCAGCCGTGTGCGAACTAGCTGGTGAGCCCATACTCGCACGTATGGGCTGTGTGTAGAGTATATGGTACACGTCCACAATTACCCATTAGGACAGCACCGTAGGGAAAACGAAACGAAACGAAACGAAATGATAGATCCCATCATTTCATTGCGTATGATTGTTGCATAACCCCGATAGGGGATCACTTACTGAGTATTCTAGAAATACTTAAGCCTCGTGCTACTTTACTTTTTCAGATAAGGGCAAGGCACCCATGTGACATCGACGGCGGCATCGTACCCCTCGAGACCGTGGCACATGCATAAGGTAGTTATTTTTCCATTTCATAGTCTAGGTTGAATTCGGTTTGCATCATTAGTATAGGTTGATTTGTATTTGCATAATAAACCATATGGTAGAATAAAACATTCATTTCGGTTTTGTTCATTTTCCTTTGTCTCAATAATGTTTAATGTTTTGTTCCTTTATTTCTCTTGTAATTCTCTTTCATGAGGTAATAAAAGGGGAGTGTAAGTCGCATTTATGAACAAGACCCATTTAATGTATATTCCGCATTTCAAGGTATAATAATTACCTTAGATTAAATAGGTAAAATTTAGGTTCGTTACATTGCCTTTGACGATGGTTCCATAAATTTATCTCAGAAGGCGTGCTTGTCCAACTGTAAGGACGATTTAGAACATGGTCACATTGTAACGACCCTAAATTTCACCTATTTAAGGTCATTACTCTATCTTGAAATGCGGAATATACAATAAATAGGCTTTGTTCATAAATGTGACTTACACTCGCCTTTTATTACCTCGTGAAAGAGAATTACAAGGGAAATAAAGAAAAAGAACATTAAACATTATTGGGATAAAGGAAAAGGAACAAAACCGAAATGAATGTTTTATTCTACCCTATAGGTTATTATGCAAATACAAATCAACCTATACTAACCTATACTAATGATGCAAACCGAATTCAACCTAGACTATGAAATGGAAAAATAACTACCCTATGCATGTGCCACGGTCCCGGGGTGTACGATGCCCCCGTCGATGTCATATGGGTGCCTTGCCCTTATCTGAAAAAGTAAAGTAGCACGAGGCTTGAGTATTTCTAGAATACTCAGTAAGTGACCTCC
Organism: Cucurbita moschata; assembly: GCF_002738365.1. NCBI lineage: Eukaryota > Viridiplantae > Streptophyta > Magnoliopsida > Cucurbitales > Cucurbitaceae > Cucurbita > Cucurbita moschata. The sequence continues at coordinate 505,826 of NW_019268558.1, read as the reverse complement.
TATCGGGGTTATGCAACAATCACACGCAATGAAATGATGGAACCTATCGTTTCGTTTCGTTTTGTTTTCCCTACGGTGCTGTCCTAATGGGTAATCGTGGACGTGTACCATATACTCTACACACAGCCCATACGTGTGAGTATGGGCTCACCCGCTAGTTCGCATACCGCTGGGTTACTTTTCTTATCCGATGGGCATACTCTGGGAGCCCCTTATGCCGGGACCCGTTAAAACTAGTAACCGTCACGACAGCGCTATGCAAAGCATAACGATCGTTGCCCTGTCATTGGATGTACGCGTCTGTACCCTCGTGATGGGATAGGGGTATCCCCCAGATGCATGAACACACAATATGCATGTGTTGGGTTTTATGTCCTAAAACTCATAGTTTGTAAACAAAGATATATTCTATTTTCAATAAAGTTATTATTGATGTTTATTCAGTAAAAATTGTTATTGAATAAAGTGAACTTTACGATCATTAATCTAAATCCAATAAACTAAGAACACTCTGGCAATAGTATGATTACTTGAACTATATGTAGAGACATAAGAGGGAATCAAGTTCAAGTATATAGTCAAAATGATCTATAGTATAAGGATAAGGCTGAGTACCTTATTTTGGGGACACTATGGATGCGGCCCACTTTTGTATATAATATAAACAATGTGATCACTAAATTGTACATGTGGAGATATATGAGTGGGGGCGTCCTATGCAATGAGTATTGCATAAGATCGGACCATGAAGAAAACCACTCTCACTTTATAATGTCGTTTACTGTTGAGACTGATTTTCTTTTCATTCGATAACCTAGGTAACTCGGTTTTAATCCTGAGCTAACCATGAACTCATGTTTATTCGGAATTATCCTTAGATTTGTATGGGTGAGAGTGGCTCTAGTTCGCCGACTCAACAGGCCTCCCATTTCAGGGGTAAGACTGGGTGAATGGCTGGGGACGTGGGGTGCAAGACGAAATTCACTCCTACCCACTTTTAGGGATAGAAGAAAGGTAGTTCCCTTAAGCACTGACTCCAGGTCTTGAACAAGGGGCCCCACCCTCTCATTGGTCTAAGAGGGATTCGGTTTACTGGTTGGATCACAAACCAATTGTTCATTAGAGGATCAGTGAGACATAAGGAACAAGAAGTAACTTCAGGGGTAAAACAGTAAATTGACCCAGCTTTAGTTACGAACAACCTGTGAAGGATCGACTTACTAATCATGGTTATATCAGATGAACAGAAATATATCTATAGTGAGGGGAGTGCAACTACTAGGCTATAGTGGAGTGTCCTAGTAGTTAACGAATGTTGATTAATCAGGTTAATGAGTTTAAACCGGTTAATCTTGGATCGTTGGAGCCCATGATCTATAGGCCCATTAGGTCCCTCTGCTAGCTCATATCGGACTAAACCATAGAACAGTGTGACGAGTGAGTTCGAAGTGTTCGAATTCAAATTAGGGAATATATGTTACATATATACGATATATTTAACCGCAATTTTGTTTTATTTACGAATTAAACAAAAAAAAAATCTGAGATATTTAAATAAGATTTAAATATCTTAATCAATTATATGTCGGAATTGATTAGGATTGACATTTGAATTAATATTAAATATTAATTAAATATTTTAATTAATCATTTAATGTTACTTTAATTTGAAATTCATTATTCAAATTAATCGTTGAATTAAAATGAAGAAAGTCAAAATGTTGACTTTCATCTAATGGAAAAATCCATGTTAGTGAAATTTTGAGGTGTCAAAATTTGGTTTAACCAAACTTGCATGTTTGCCAAATAAACCCCACAATTTGAGTGGAATTTTGAGTGTCAAAATTTGGTTAACTCAAACATGCATGCTTGCCACATAATCCAAAACATTTGAGTGGAATTTTAAGTGTCAAAATTTGGTGATCTCAAATTTTCATGAACATGCAAACATGACTCTTTAAATAGAGTGATCATGATACATGGAAGGTCTTCTTTATCTTGGTGAAAAACCTTGAGAAAAACCTCTCACAAACACTCTCTTCAACATATACAAAATCTCTCTCAAGTTTAGTCACTCACCGGATTCCACAATCCCGTTCTAAGGCCGGAGGATAGTGGAGAAGACACTAGTGGTGGTTCGAAACCGGTTCGTGAGGCAAAAGGAGTTTGAACTACAAAAGGTTAGTATTTAAACTCATTAAGTTTTAATACTTATGAACATGCTAGTTATTTACAATAATTGATGTTCTAAAAGTGCCTAAGATCCAAATTGCTTCCGCGTGTGTTATATTAACACCATCAGCATGAGGTCCCACTAGTCCTACATTTAACATTAATGAACATAACCCCTTGTCACGTTTCATGCTTACATGTTATTCTCATTTTTATTTCTTTACGTATCATACATATTCCTATCGGGGTTATGTTTCCATGCAGTTTACCGTATTTCATGTCATACAATTCATGCTGTTTACATTCAAATATTCCGTACAATCATGCCATAATCATTCAGGAACCACATATCGTCACATGCATATTATATCACATCAAATAAAGCAGCATACATAACATACATTCACGTTCACATGAGGTCGTACTTAAGCACATTAAGCTGGCATACAATTCAATGACACGTGCAAATCCACGGGCACGTGCCAACATACAATAATTAACGCGTAACCTATGACGGGTGAGCCACTTACCTAGTTAGCTTAAGTCGTTGTCACATATATATCCTTATTGAAAGTTCGATTCTGTCCTTTGAAATTCAAGTCAACCTATGTGAGTCCATGACATTAGTTTCAAGTTTGAATTCTATAAAATTATTTCTTTAATTTACACAGGGTTAAAATTCTTGATATTTAGACAAAATTTAATGGAGTTTCATGCCTCTGATATTTCCTGTTTTATTTTTAAATTTTGTTCAACAACTCTTCCTTCGATCTTCCCTCCTTCCGCTTTGTAATTTTCAATTCTGTAAATAAGATATTCCTCTAATTCTATATTTATTTTCATTCTCTAAACAAATATTGTTAGCCAATTTTAATCGATTGTTTGGCTATTATCTTACAACAAATATTGTTGGCCAATTTTAATAATTGTTTGGCTATTATCTTACAACAAATATTGTTGGCCAATTTTAATCTATTGTTTGGCTATTATCTTACATGGATCTGACAACTAAAATTTTATTGATTCTAACCTTATCTCCTATAACTTCCCATGCTAATAAAAAAATCTAATTAATTGAATATGGGATCTGATTATTACATGATCTATAAAATATGAAAGAAGATTTGATCATATCTGAGATAAGATTTTAGCGTAATAACTGACCAAAATCTCCTAGTATATCTGCATTATATCCTTGTTGAAACATCATTTTACTTTTTTTTCTGTTTATTTTTGGATGAACTGTGATATGGTGGGGTTGAGTCACTACATCATATCCTTGTTCAAACACCATTTTACTTTTTCCCAAATCTGACATTTTTTTTTTGTTTATTTTTGGATGAACTGTGATATGGTGGGTTGAGGAAAGAGGATGCTATTGGGACCAGAGGCTAGTGAAGAGAGGTGGGTAAATTTTATTTTTATTTTTATTTTTAAGTAATCCTTTTTATTATTTAATTATGAATTATTATTATTTTTATTATTTCGAGGTATATATTTTTTATAATTATTTTTATTTGTTTATTTATTATTATTATTATTATTTATTTATTTATATTATTATTATTATTATTATTATTATTATTTATTTATTTATTTTGGGCTATTACAGGCAATAGTAATGGGGTCAAGTGATGATTCACTCTACCAACGTTTGGAGAAAGGCATCATGATGATAGAAACCTACTCTCGTCTATGTTATCTGAAATACGACTAGTTGAAATCTAGTTCCATACGCATGTGTGTATGTGATACTTGTGAAGACTGCTCAGATAGTGTTCGTGGCAAGCAAACATATAAGGCTAGTAGAAAACATAATGTGTTGTAGTAGATGGAGGGGATTGTCGAGACCGTATGGTGCCAAATCTGAATTCTGAATCCTAACCTAAAATCAAAACATAAGATGTAAACCTACGAGTAGAGAAAGTAGAGAAAGTACATGAGAGGTTAAGGAAAAGTTAGCCACCTCATTGAACTTACAATAAGCTCCCTAGGATCTTGTACACTAATCTAGGAGGTTGATGTGCTCGAATGAGCCAGTGATGAGATATCACTTCTAGAAGAGGCTCAGCTAGGATGATCATGAATTATTATAGGAGCCAGCCTAGGAGAACACGAAGAGACTCATGAAAGAAATATCAACCCCTAAATAGTGTGTGCACAACTTAGATGTGCAACAATGCTCAAGCGAGTAAAAAGGCATCACTCTATGACGAGGGACTGAGTTGGTCAGATGAGAAGGAATTACAAGGTTGTCCATGACAAGGATGAATAAGAAAGCTTAATAGACCCAGTAGTAAGAAGAGTATCACTAGATTCTCCACCTTCTATCTTCTCTAGTACATCTATATCGGTACCAGTATCCTAGGCCGGACCTTTAACACTCTATCAAGAGGTAGAAGCACAAGAGCAGTACAGTTGAGCCAAGCTTAGGCCAAATAATTTAGTGCATTTAGGCAATTGGGTGCCACTATCATGTGTAGAAACAGTCAAGGTTTCTATGAACAGACTCATTATACTATAAACCTGCCTTGAGAGGAGAAAAAGACTATATAGGTAGATTGAATAGTTGGTAGGCACGCAAGGCCGTGCCCCTAGACATTGATTGTATGGTTTTTTCTATGGAAGAGTCACTAGTAACCTTAAATAAATGTGTTTAGACGAGATGTCATACCGTCTTATGAAATATGAGGAGGTCGCAACTCAACCTATGATACTTTTCATTCACTACTTAGGCTATGCAAACTTACAAAGTATGAGAATAGAAAAGTTGGTTCACTCCGAGATTGATTTGTTATTTAGAAGATCTGTCGTGCTAGAACCCGATGAACAACTTCCTGACCTCAATATGGTCTGTGACATATAAGAGAACCACTCAAAATTTCAAAATGTTCCTAAATGGTCAAATACCTCTAAAATTAGGTCCTTCCTAAAATCTAGAGCAAAACACATGGATAGTTATAAAGGTCAAATACCTTTGATAAAAGCTTAAATTGTAGCCACACATTTATGGTACTAAAAGATGCCATGAAAACTTTTTATAATTAAAAATCTAAAATGATAATTGAACAAAAATGGAAGTGCTACACTTAAAAGAATAAGTTCAATATTTGACTTCTAGGATGGTCAATTAAGCTTTTGAATTGCATAAGCTACGCAATATTCTCACAGTTTTAAAGTGATTGCCATCCAATCATATCAATATGCCAACCCAACAAACAAAAAAAGAACCCAACTTTTTACCTAACCATGTACTCCACTCAATTTCAAATTCAATTTTCTCATTATATTCTCCACATTTTTAATCCTAGTAAAAAAAACAAAAAAACAAAAAACAAAAAACAAAAGGTTAAAAAGTTAAAAAGAAGAATGGAATCAGTGGTTGAAAAAGAAAGAAAGGAAGGGCCGCCCAACCAAAGGGTACCCTAATTTTGTAGGGCGATTATGTAAGCTTCAAAGAAAATAAATGGACCTCAAAGAAGGGCCCACCACGTGCCAGATTCCAATTTGGGGTATTTTGTTGCACACACTTGGGCATCACAAAATATGTACCGCACGTCTAAAACACCACCATCAAATTCAACTTTTAATTTCCCACCCCTAAAGTCTCTAAATCTCTGTCCACCCCGATATTCTTCTTTGTCAATAGTAGATGGGAACAAAGATTGGTTTGTGCACGAACAAGAAATTTTATACGTGGTCTAGCTTTTGTCAACGATTAGATAAACAGTCAACCGATAGAGTCAGTTAACGCAACAATAAAATCAACCGTTAATGGTTCAAGGGGTTTCTTAACGAGTATGGTTCTTAATTTTCATTATTTTAGTTGCAATTTAACACTAACCATTATACAAAAAAAAATCAAAATTATTAATGTAATCTTGAACAGTATGTAGTTGACATATAAGAGGGTTATGTTCAAGTAATAATAATAAATGATCTATACTTTACGAATAAAGTTGAGTGTTTTATCCTTGGTAATACGATCTATTTTGTAATTGTTACAAAGAATTTGATCCAAATCGTTCATTTGGAGTCATGTAAGTGAAGGAATTCTATAAATGAGTTTTTAAAAGACTAGGCCAAGAAATATTAGGCCATGAAATATTTAATTTCTCTTTATAAATCGGTATGGGATGGTTTTGAAAGCTAAATCCAACGTCTCAAGGCTCTAGGATATCAGGGATCTATTTCTAAGTTTGGAGGCCTATCAATCTCCCCGTGTGTCTTGATTGGTTTAGCTAAGCTGACACCATACGAAATGCATGAGCCATAAAGAACTATGGAGTGAAAGATTTCAAGGCTCTAGGATATCAGGGATCTATTTCTAAGTTTGGAGGCCTATAAAACTCCCCGTGTGATGATTTTGAAAGCTAAATCCAACATCCTGCCTATCAAACTCCTCGTGTGATGGTTTTGAAAGCTAAATCCAACATCCTGCCTATCAAACTCCCCGTGTGATGGTTTTGAAAGCTAAATCCAACATCCTGCCTATCAAACTCCCCGTGTGATGGTTTTGAAAGCTAAATCCAACATCCTGCCTATCAAACTCCTCGTGTGATGGTTTTGAAAGCTAAATCCAACATCCTGCCTATTAAACTCCCCGTGTGATAGTTTTGAAAGCTATTTTTGAAAGCTAAATCCAACATCCTGCCTATCAAACTCCCCATGTGATGGTTTTGAAAGCTAAATCCAACATCCTGCCTATCAAACTCCTCGTGTGATGGTTTTGAAAGCTAAATCCAACATCCTGCCTATCGAACTCCTCGTGTGATGGTTTTGAAAGCTATTTTTGAAAGCTAAATCCAACATCCTGCCTATCAAACTCCCCGTGTGATGGTTTTGAAAGCTAAATCCAACATCCTGCCTAACAAACTCCCCGTGTGATGGTTTTGAAAGCTAAATCCAACATCCTGCCTATCGAACTCCCCGTGTGATGGTTTTGAAAGCTAAATCCAACATCCTGCCTATCAAACTCCTCGTGTGATGGTTTTGAAAGCTAAATCCAACATCGTGCCTATCAAACTCCCCGTGTAATAGTTTTGAAAGCTATTTTTGAAAGCTAAATCCAACATCCTGCCTATCAAACTCCCCGTGTGATGATTTTGAAAGCTAAATCCAACATCCTGCCTATCAAACTCCTAGTGTGATGGTTTTGAAAGCTAAATCCAACATCCTGCCTATCAAACTCCCCGTGTGATGGTTTTGAAAGCTAAATCCAACATCCTGCCTATCAAACTCCCCGTGTGATGGTTTTGAAAGCTAAATCCAACATCCTGCCTATCAAACTCCTCGTGTGATGGTTTTGAAAGCTAAATCCAACATCCTGCCTATCAAACTCCCCGTGTGATGGTTTTGAAAGCTAAATCCAACATCCTGCCTATCAAACTCCCCGTGTGATGGTTTTGAAAGCTAAATCCAACATCCTGCCTATCAAACTCCCCGTGTGATGGTTTTGAAAGCTAAATCCAACATCCTGCCTATCAAACTCCCCGTGTGATGGTTTTGAAAGCTAAATCCAACATCCTGCCTATCAAACTCCTCGTGTGATGGTTTTGAAAGCTAAATCCAACATCCTGCCTATCAAACTCCCCGTGTGATGGTTTTGAAAGCTAAATCCAACATCCTGCCTATCAAACTCCCCGTGTGATGGTTTTGAAAGCTAAATCCAACATCCTGCCTATCAAACTCCCCGTGTGATGGTTTTGAAAGCTAAATCCAACATCCTGCCTATCAAACTCCCCGTGTGATGGTTTTGAAAGCTATTTTTGAAAGCTAAATCCAACATCCTGCCTATCAAACTCCCCGTGTGATGGTTTTGAAAGCTAAATCCAACATCCTGCCTATCAAACTCCCCGTGTGATGGTTTTGAAAGCTAAATCCAACATCCTGCCTATGAAACTCCCTGTGTGATGGTTTTGAAAGCTAAATCCAACATCCTGCCTATCAAACTCCCCGTGTGATGGTTTTGAAAGCTAAATCCAACATCCTGCCTATCAAACTCCCCGTGTGATGGTTTTGAAAGCTAAATCCAACATCCTGCCTATCAAACTCCCCGTGTGATGGTTTTGAAAGCTAAATCCAACATCCTGCCTATCAAACTCCCCGTGTGATGGTTTTGAAAGCTATTTTTGAAAGCTAAATCCAACATCCTGCCTATCAAACTCCTCGTGTGATGGTTTTGAAAGCTATTTTTGAAAGCTAAATCCAACATCCTGCCTATCAAACTCCCTGTGTGATGGTTTTGAAAGCTAAATCCAAGATCCTGCCTATCAAACTCCCCGTGTGATGGTTTTGAAAGCGGAATCCAACATCCTGCCTATCGAACTCCCCGTGTGATGGTTTTGAAAGCTATTTTTGAAAGCTAAATCCAACATCCTGCCTATCAAACTCCCCGTGTGATGGTTTTGAAAGCTAAATCCAACATCCTGCCTATCAAACTCCCCGTGTGATGGTTTTGAAAGCTATTTTTGAAAGCTAAATCCAACATCCTGCCTATCAAACTCCCTGTGTGATCTTTTTGAAAGCTAAATCCAAGATCCTGCCTATCAAACTCCCCGTGTGATGGTTTTGAAAGCGAAATCCAACATCCTGCCTATCGAACTCCCCGTGTGATGGTTTTGAAAGCTATTTTTGAAAGCTAAATCCAACATCCTGCCTATCAAACTCCCCGTGTGATGGTTTGTTTTGAAAGCTATTTTTGAAAGCTAAATCCAACATCCTGCCTATCAAACTCCCCGTGTGATGGTTTTGAAAGCTAAATCCAACATCCTGCCTATCAAACTCCCCGTGTGATGGTTTTGAAAGCTAAATCCAACATTCTGCCTATCAAACTCCTCGTGTGATGGTTTTGAAAGCTAAATCCAACATCCTGCCTATCAAACTCCTCGTGTGATGGTTTTGAAAGCTAAATCCAACATCCTGCCTATCAAACTCCCCGTGTGATGGTTTTGAAAGCTAAATCCAACATCCTGCCTATCAAACTCCTCGTGTGATGGTTTTGAAAGCTAAATCCAACATCCTGCCTATCAAACTCCCCGTGTGATGGTTTTGAAAGCTAAATCCAACATCGATCAAACTCCCCGTTTGCTAAATCCAACATCCGTCCTATCAAACTCCCCGTGTGATGATTTTGAAAGCTAAATCCAATGTCCGTCTCAAGGATCTAGGATATCAAGGATCTATTTCTAAGTTTGGAGGTCTATTAGAGTGAAAGATTTCAGCACATAAACACATCTCTTATCAACACACAAGGTTGTCAAAAGTGGGATTTGAACCAAGCTAAATCCAACGTCCATCTCAAGGATATCAGGGATCTATTTCTAAGTTTGGAGGCCTATCAAACTCCCCATCTTTATCCATTATAGTAGCTAGAGATCAAATGAAGTGAAAGATTTCAATTCACAAGGACCAGAACTTGAATGCCTTAGACCACTCGGCCATCAGCCATCCCTAATAGTTCCCCATCTTTAGCCCATAAATGCATCTGTTATCAATTCACAAGGTTGCTTGTTAGAAGTTGGATTTGAACCCACGCCTTCTCACGAGGTCTAGAACTTGAGTTTGGCGCCTTAGACCACTTGACCATCCTGACTTGTAATTAAAAAAAGTCAAAACAATAGTTCCCCATCTTTATAGTAGCTTGAACCCACACCCTCTCACGAGGACTAGAACTTAAGTCTAGCGCCTTAGACCACTCGGTCATCCTGACTTATAATCAAAAGTAAAAAACAATAGCTCCCCATCTTTATCCATTATAGTAGCTAAAATGCAATGGTGTGAAAGAATTCGGCCCATCAACACATCTATTATCAGCCCACAAAAGTACAGTTAGTATTAAATTAATTTCACATCCTCTCACGACGACTAAAACTTGGGTCTGGCGCCTTAGACTACTTGGCCATCTTGACTTTCATTTTTTTCAAGGATTTTTAACTCATGCCCTCTCATAAGTAGTACTAAACTTAGGGACAGGTAGATGTTGCTCGACACTACTAATAAGACTTTTTTGAATTGAGTGCCTAGTAGGTAAATAGTGTGAAGTATGAACATGGATCTTAGAGAAAAGGGCTCCTCCATACTCATGAGGATTGCCCTAGGGCCTTTTAAGGGGTCACAGGAACTCGAGGCGCATTTAACACAAAGTTCAAATCTAATTATACTTTTTCAATCTCTTTGTGGGATAATAATAGATGTTTTGATGGGCTGAATTCTTTTGCTCCATTGAATTCTAATTCCCGTACAAAAACACTATAAAAAGTTTCAGACTTTTAATAATATGGGCTGTCATGACGTACGAAAAACGGACATGTCCTCATCTCCTATCGTTAACCAAAAAGAGATGACACACACATATGACTAAAAACCTTTGAAACTCAACTCGAGCAACACAATCCAAAGGCTATCTCGAGATGCTCTCTTCTTTAATCATGCAGGCCTCATGTCCACGGAGCTAGGAAAGAAATCAATCCTCACAAATTATTATTCACTATACAAACATACAGAAGTTGAAGAACAATTCTCACGAACTACAAGTAGGTTGCTTACTTTGTATTTTTATAATCATTCTTGTTATTCTTTATTTTTAAGATGGATCGTGGTTGGATAGTCGTTTATAAGCTTTGAATTCTTAATATATTTTTATATGCTTTGAATTCTTAATATATTTTTGCTTTCTAATATTTGAATATTCTTTAAGTCAAATGTTTTATTTCAAAGAAAACAAAAATTATCATCCTTTTTCACTCTAGAGTCTAGAGTTCCATGATTTAGCCTAAAAACGAGGTATGTTACAATAGGCGGTACCCAACTATAAAGGATCATTATAATTAATATGTATATACTTGTTTCATAGTTTTAAATCTTGTGTCACCCCTTCGTTCTCTAAGAATAAAATCGTTATTTTAATTTTCATAAGTCACATGTTAGTACATTAACAACCTTAAGTTTTCTACTTAATTTAAGGTCGCTACTATATATATATATATATCATGAATATTGAATGCAGACTTATTCATTTAAACTTTCATAAAACATAATTTTCATTTTGAACACAGTCATGTACTTACGTATTCGAAAACATTTTTAAAACGACACAAAAAATAACTAAATAAAATAAATAAATGATTAAATTAAAAACATCATATTCTAGCCTAAGTCTAAGAAAAATAGATGTGACTACCCTATGCATGTGTCATGGTCTTAAGTTGCGATGTCGTCGTCAGCCATACAAGAATGACTTATGTGTTAAAAAACTATGACATATTCTCAAGTTAAAATAAATTGTGCCACTTTCCCCTCCATCTCACTCTATACCTTTTAAGGTTCAAACCAACGCACACAAAGTTGTATTAGCAATCAATTCATCCTCTTGGCTGACAAAGTTATAATATTATTTTGGTAGTAATCACTTGTGTACATCATGGTGTTTCCTGGTTTGTTAGTCCTCTCTTCTATGATGTTATCTACATTATACGTTTGTTAGTCCCCTCTTCTATGATGTTATTTACATTATACGGCACGATGAGTCTCGGCGGAGTGGTTGTCAGTGTCATGCTCATCATGAGGTAACTCAACTATCTTTTCTTCTTCTCCCTCATTTTTCCTAAGTCTCATGTTATTTTTCTTTGCAGGTGGATTGTGTGAGGTGCGGTTGAAGGTCATTGGCGTGTTCTTGGTATTGGGGAAACGTGTAAGGTGAGGGTGTGAGAATCCCGACAAGTCTCACCCCTTTTTCCCGATGAGCTCATTTTTTTTTTTGATCCTTACATACATGATGATTCGTGGCTCGAGCCTCTCGAAAATTAGATTATTACAAGCTCATTAGTCGAGTTTTGAGATCATCACTTAAAGGAATTACTCCTTATTTGATAAGGTCTCAAAAATGGATACAAAATTCATTCTCATTCACAAAAATTAAAAAATTAAAGAACAAGACCACTAAGTCAGGATCACTCAAGATTAATGTTAAGGTGCATGTGATCATGTTGATTAACAAATTTATAAAGAGAGATTAAATATTTTGTGGTTCAATCTTATACAAACTCAGTGTATAGGATATCATTATTCACATACCTCCATATGAACAATTTAGATTCAATCATTCGTAATATTACAAAGTGGGTTGCATCAAACAGTATTATCAAGATAAAACACCGAACTTTACTCATATACTATAATCTACTTTGATTATTATTTGAAAATGATCATCTCATATATAAACTGCAATCCTCGACGTGAGTACCACCAATAATGAACGTATAATAACCACTCCTTCCTCAATGACACACAAATTGAACAATCTGCTAGCATTCTTCTATTGGAAGCTTAATTTTAAGGCAACACCATGTTTGGAATTGGTTGGATCAAAAAATGGTAACATTTGGTATCTTCCCACATCATTATCTAACATGTAGATTGTTTATCAACTTCTTTAGGCTGATGGATGCAACATCTATCATTTCTAGTTTTTAATGAAATCCTCAGGTAATTCATATCTTTTCCTTTGAAGTTTAGGCTTCCAAAGATACATTAACTGTTTTTTAAAATTTGCAAGTGACAAGAACTGTTTTTTAAAATTTGCAAATGAGCATGCCAGAGGGTGGGGATTTAGAAGGAAATAAACAATGATAATAATCCTACTCATATCACACATATCGTAACTACTCAGAGTTGTTACTAACGTCTCATGCTCATCTATAATGCATAAATATAACTCTTTCATGAACATTATTTATAACGTAAATTAAAAAAAAAAAAAGCTTAAACAACTTCTCCTCTAGAAAGCACAATCATGGTTTTGCGTGTTTAAATACGAAATACTGAAATTTAGAGAAAATAAAAGCAATACAAAATAATTTAAAACAATGAAATGCATAACAGCCTGTTCTCACTTGAACCTAGAAATTTAAATATGAATCTACCCTATGCACGTGCTACAGTCTCTGCTCGCGATGCCGCTATCCTCCGTACAAGTGCGTTTTGTCTTTGCCTGAAAAATGATGTAGCACACGGCTTAAGTATTTCGAAGAATATTTAGTAAGTGGCCCCACTATAGGGGGTCATGCAAATGCAAACACATGCAATTATGATTTAGGGACCTATCTCTAACGTCATAGGGGTGGCCTCCAGTTTCGGACAAATTGGATGTGTAGTACTTCCCTACACACGACTCACACGTATGAGTGTGAATCCCAAGGCCGCTCGCACACTCCCTGCACCCTCTGGTCAAACTAATCTGTAGTGACGTTCTGAGGACAGTAGAGCCCCATAGTGTCATGCGCCTCATGAACACCATCATCATCATATGGTGCGTATTCGCATTCATCATCATGCGGTGCGTATTCACACTCATCATTAGGTGGTGCGTATTTGCACTCATTATCATGTTGTGTGCATTCACATTCATCATCATACTGTATGCTTTTTCACTCATTCTCATATTCTGCTCGTCCTCTCTCATCATCTTTAGGGCAAGTAGCCCTATGCTTATGAATATACAATATGCATGAGGTCCCTCTAAATCCATCGTAATGTCTCTTCTGACACAACTCTCTAGTATCATCTCTTTGTTACTCTAGGTAACACATACTCGTGGATATTTATATTAATATCATTTTCATGCTCTTAGGATTGTGTCATATGTCGATCTAATGACTTGATGCAATATGGCACTCATCATCATATAACATGCTCAATATGGAAAACATCATCATATTAAGGTAAACGTCACACGATCATCATACGCATCATATTTCCATAAAGTGCATCATGCATATCAAGTACATCATTCATCGAAATATATATACACTATGCACATCATCAAGTATCATAACTCACACATCATCATAACTCGTACATCATCATATACTAGTATACGACATCATACAATACAACTCATATATCATCATAACTCATACATCGCCATATACTAACATACGACATCATACGATACAGTTCATACATCATCATATACTAACATACGACATCGTACAACCCAGTTCATACGTCATCATAGCTCATACAATTTTTAGTGTATCCTATAGTAATGCCACTTACTTAGTTGGCCTTAGCTGAATTTCTATCTAGCTCCAAATTTGCTTGCTTTCATTCTTCAAATTTGTTCTCACTTATATTTAAGCATCACCTATTTTGAACATAAACTTAATTGGGTTTCTAAATTGTGTTTTGTAGTAAGTACAAATAATAATAATAATAATTTCTCAAAGTCTTTCATTTTCCTTCTATTCCATATCTCTCATTTTTCCCTTCTCTTTTATTTTAACTTCCATTTTCCTTCTCTCTCACATTCTTTTCTCTCCTCCTATTTTACTTTTGTTAGGTTTACATTACTTTTGACCAGTTTAAATCAATTCTTAAATTAAAAGACAATAAATGAAAGAATGCCATATCTCCCATTTTTTTTCTTCTCTGTATTTTTTCTTAAATTCTATTCACAATTATCTTTGGCCAATTTTAATCAATTCTTGAATTAGAATAAAAAACAGAATTTCATTTCTCCCATTTTTTCTTACCTGTGTGCTTCCTCTATTTTTTTCTTTTATTGTGACAGTTATCTTTTGGCCAATTTTAATAGGCTCTTATTTCTTTTTTACAATTTTAATGTTGGATACTGATTTTCTATAACAACTAAAATGATAGTAAAAATCTAAATAATTGAAATAGGATAAAAGAGAAAGAACTTTTCTATCTCTTTCGTCTTGTTGAATATGCTTAAACACCTATTTTTCTTTTTCTCTCTACAAGTAAATCTAAGGATCTATCTCTTTCATTTTCTTTTTTCAAAAATGGCAACATCTCTCTCATGGAAATTTACTATTTTTGTTTTTTTTTTAGAATTGTGTGACAGTTGAGGAGGTGCTGAGGAGAGATATTTGGGGGAAGGAGTTGCTTGAGATGGGTGGAGAGATTGTATGAGTTACAATTTTATTATTACTTATTTATTTATTCTATTTTATTTTATTTTTACAGTTGTTACAGATAGCCAGGCCGAATTCAAGTTTCAGGTAAATAGTTAATAAAGTAAAATTTAAAGAAATAGTTCTGCACGAATTTAAACTTAGGAAACCCATGTCATTGAATCTTTACCACAAGAATGAAGTTGTGCCTCTGAGGTTGGATTGGTGGAAAACATCCAAATAGACCTACACAGTGATGATAGATTTTGAATTCCAACGACAAGGAGTTTCTGTATCAGTTTACTACAATACGAATTTGAGAATTCAGCCTTTCAATTGAATGCTAGCTCGCCCACATTCATGAGATAGAATTGGATTTCAATAAGCTAGCATTAAGAAAGTATAGTAACGTAGATTTAGGTCAATCAAGTAAGCGACTCTACTATTGACATGTGTTAAAGATCACCTATTTTAGATTACTGTCCCTCAACGTTTTTCATTAAATCTTAGGAGTTGATTTAATTTTGATTTGTTTAGGTTACTAGATTTTTTGAGGAATTTCAGGTAGATTTTCTAAATATTTTTCATATTCTCTATATGTATATGTATAGAGCCTTCTTGCTCTTTGTAATATATCTTCCTATCAACCATTCAATCACCCGTTTTTTTGGTAGCAAATTGGTATCAAAGTCATCTTCTTAAGGGATCTGTGAGATTAAAATGGGAGGAAAATCCAGTTTTTCAGGTGTTGCACCACCAATTATCAAATGTGGGCAGTTCATATGAAGACTTATCTTGAGGCTTTGGATCTTTGGGAAGCAATAGAAGAGGATTACGAGGTCCCTTCATTCCCAGCAAATCCTACTGTTGCACAAATCAAAGGCAAAAGCTTGCCTATTTTGCCTATTTGCAGCTGTATTTCAAAAGATCTTCATGCAAATAATGTCCCTCGAAACAGCAAAGGAAATTTGGGATTACCTCAAGGCTGAATATGAAGGAGATTAGAGGATTCGTGAAATGAAAGTCCTGAATTTGATTAGGGATTTCGAGTTGCAGAAGATGAAGAAGTCTGAGTCGGTGAATGAGTACTTTGACAGACTTTTCAGCATTGCCAACAAGGTGAGATTGCTTGGCTCTGTGTTAAATGATTCCAAGATCGTTGAAAAGTTGCTGGTCACCATTCCAGAGAAGTTTGAAGCCACCATTACTACTCTGGAGAATACCAAAGACCTGTCAAAGATTTCTCTTACAGAGCTCTTGAATGTTTTACAAGCACAAGAGCAAAGGAGGTCTATAAGGCAAGAAGGGGTGATTGAAGATGCCTTACTAGTTAAGCATCAAGACAACACCAAGTATAACAACAAGAAAATTTTCAAAAACCAATTGACGAATGGAGATTTATCTGTCAATTATCAGAAGACAAAAGGAGAAGGTTCCAGAAAATTCTATCCACCTTGCCACCATTGTGAGAAGAAAGGTCTTCCACTGTACAAGTGTTTGAGAAGACTTGACGTCAAATGCTCCAAATGCAATCAACTTGGACATAAAGCTGTGATCTACAAAGTCAAAGGTCAGGTGAAAGAAGTAGATGCACAGGAAGCTGATCAAGAAGAAGAAGATCAATTTTTTGTGGTCACTTGTTTCTTAGGCAAAGAATCAAACGAGAGCTGTTTGATTGACAATAGGTGCACAAATCATATGACATATGACAAGGAGTTTTTTGAGGAATTAGGAGACACTGAAGTCAAGAGAGTGAGCATTCGTAATGGTGAACACTTGGAAGTCAAGGGAAAAAACACGGTAGCTATAACAAGCTATGAAGGTACAAAATTGATTCCAGATGTTTTATTTGTACCTAAAATTTATCAGTTACTTGATATAGGCTATAAAGTATTGTTTGAGAATAAACCGTGCTTGATTAGAGATGCTAGTGGCAGACTTGTTCAATGTCAAAATGAAAGGAAAAAAAACTTTTCTCTAAATCCGATGGAGAAAGAGCAGATGACCTTTATATCCAGAGCTAGTACCACTAAGATTTGGCACAAAAGACTTGGACACTTTCATCATTAAGGTTTGCTTTAGATGCAGTTAAAGAAGCTGGTAGAAGGACTCGCTGACATTGATAACGACATGCCTCTTTGCCGTGCTTGTAATTTTGGGAAGCAACATAGCAACCCTTTCCTAAACAAGCATGGAGAGCCTTGAAAAAGCTGCAACTGGTTCATGCTAATCTTTGTGGTCCTCAGCGAACACCATCATTAAATGGTAATCTTTATTACATTGTTTTTATTGATGATCTAACAAGAATGTGTTGGATCTTCTTGCTAAAGCAAAAGTCAGAAGTTGCAGGTGTATTTTGGAAATTCAAAGCCAGAGTTGAGAATGAAAATGCATGCTTGACTATAAGATCAGATAATGGCAAGCAGTATACTTCAGAAACTTTTAATAGGTTTTGTGAAAAGGCTGGAATTGAACATCAATTGACAACACCATACACTGCTCAACAGAATGATGTCAATGAAAGGAGGAATAGATTCATAATGAAGATGACGAGATGCATGCTTCATGAGAAGAATCTTCCAAAACGTTTTTGAGGAGAAGCAGCAAACACTACTGTGTACTTGCAAAATCAAATTTCAACAAAAACTATGGACCTAACACCATCTGAAGCTTGCATGTTAGAAGAGTTTGAAGATGAACAACTAGAAGGGTCTGAAGATGAACGATAAGAAGAGTCTGAAGATGAACGACAAGATGCTTTGATTGATGATGCACCTGTCAGAGGTATAAGGTTGTTGTCTGATATTTATCAAAGGTGTAATGTAGCTGTTAGTGAGCTTGCAGGGTTCCATGATGCAAAAAAAAAAATAATAATAATTAGCATTGGATGGCTGCAATATAGGAGGAGCTTTCGATGATTGAAAAAAACAAAACCTGAGAGTTGGTTAATCGACCTCTAAACAGAAAGATAATTGGAGTAAGATGGGTGTTTAGGAAAAAGCTTGGAGTTTGCAGCATCTAAACAAGGAAGAGTGTTAGACATCATCTGTTTTAGATTGCTGTCCGTTAGATTTTCTGTTAATGTTTCTGATTAAATCTTAGGAGTTATTTAGTTTTGATTTGTTTACTGCTTGGTTACCAGATTTCTTGCTCTTTATAATATATCTTCTTATCAACCATTCAATCACTCATTCTTTCACTAACAACATGATTGGATGAATTGAAGGATGTATGAACGACATGTACTCTGTGACCCCTTCATGTATCCTATTTTATGACTATTATGATGTGAATTATGTTATGTAATGTTATTGTTTATGTTATGCCAAGACTATGTAATAGTGTATTACGACCTAAGTTATGCTATGATATGTCATGCACACCATGTTAGCATGTTTGTTTTCGGGACTGTGAAATGTTGATGTGCCAAGAATGTACTCAAGAAAATGTTTATAAAAGTACAAAGGTACGATTTGCATATTATATGATTTGAAGTTATGGGGACCTCATGCATTTTTGTTTGTAATATGCATGGGCTACTTCCCCGTTATGATTAGTACAGAGGCATACTTTACAACATTTATGTTTGTCATGAGGTTATGATACTGTATTGTGTACACCACAATACTATACGAGATCCTTTCCCTTCGTGGCTTCGACAGTGTGAGTGTGCGCCAGCTGAAGGGTAGGCCCAGAAAGGTACGTATACACTTGTTTGATAGGTCCATGTACGCGTATGTGGACCTTGTGTAGAGAAGTATCACACATCTTATGTTAGCGCGAACTTGAAAGCATAGTTCCAGGTCATGAAATGATTTTTATGAAAGGGTAGGTCCCTCCATTATTGCTTGTGTATGCATTTCCTAACTCCAATATTAGGGTCGGATCACTTATTGAGTATTTCTTAAAATATTCAAGTCACTTGCTACTTTTATTTTTTGCACACAACGGTAAGACACTCTTTTACGGTTGACGACTTCGCGGTTACAACCATGGGATCAAAGATTGGATAGTTACATGCATATTACTTTTTGAGTAAATCAAGACAATTAATTATATTTCCCTTGTTTTATCAAAATCTTTGTTCATTTATTTTTCCACCACATTATTTTAACGACTTTATAATAAACGAGTAAGTCCATGGCTCCGTAATGAATAATTTTAAATGAAAATTTCTCACATTCTAAATATGTTATGTATGTAAGTGGTAACCTTGATTTCAATAGAAAATTAGAGTCATTATTGTTGGTATAAGAGTTCTAAGCATATAGATTCTGTAGACCAGTTGTAGTAGGCTTAGAATGTTTTTATGGCCATGTGGCGAATGTTTCTTCACCAACAGGTAGTCCTATGAAATATAATAAATGATAGCTCATATGTTTTTTTTCAAATGACTTACTATGCTTGGAATGCGAGTATTTAAGGTTTTTTAACATTAATATCCACATGAACGGTGATTTTAATGAAACGCCTGAGCTACAAACTCACTAAATGGACTCTGTTACTCATGAAATTTTAATAGAAGGTTTAATATGACATGATAAGAACATGTATGAAATTTGGTTGTAATTTAGTCATGTTAAGAGGCTAAACCAAGACGGAGAATAAAAGGACCAAAATGCTCCTATTTACCACTAGCTTATGACCCAAGTGACCTCTAAGTGCATGAGATTTAACGAGGAATATTATGTTATGATTTAAAGGGATTATGCAAAGTTTTCAAGACCATTGAAATACGCTAGAATTTAAACCAAGATTTCGTGTGATAAATTACTAAAATGCCCTTGTAAGAATTCTAAATGTTTTCACAACCCTAAAGGACTTCAAATGTTACAAAAAAAAAAAAAAAAAAAAAAAAAAAAAAAAAAAAAAAAAAAAAAAAAAAAAA
>NW_019268558.1:400801-485368 GCF_002738365.1 Cucurbita moschata | reverse complement strand
AAAAAAAAAAAAAAAAAAAAAAAAAAAAAAAAAAAAAAAAATTATATGAGTCATTTATGACCTTAAGAGTAAGTATGCAAGATCTCAAGGGGATTAAAACATCTTTGCGGTATGAACTAAAAGGAAAATTATGAAATTACCTCTAGAGATTCTTTAGAAGACATCAAAGTTTTATGAATACCAAGTAACAAGATGCTTATAAAAGATTTATACATGTAAAAAAATATTTATAACTCATATGGATTAAGGCTTACATGTTAAGAACTTTATATGGGTGATGTAGTTGGTACAAGAAGTACGAATGTGATTGTGTTTTACAAAGGAAAGGGAAAGACAAGTTATCGTAGTTCGTTAGAAAATTATTGATTTGTCAACAAGTGAGAGTCATATGACAAATGTTTAATGGATTATGACGAATTGAGGACGGTAAGATTGTTGCAACCTTTGAGCGTTCCATACTAGAAATAAGAGAATATAGTGATAGAATTTCTTCAAGAATATACGGTAATATTGATGATCATTAACAAACTTACCAAGTCCATACACTTCTTTCTAGGAGAGGATTCATGTATTCTAGATAGTTAAACATAACTCTACATAAAAGATATTGTTAGATTCTATGGAGTCGGAGCCAATGTAGTTGAAACAGAATCTGAGGTTCACATCCAATAGCTACATATGCGTTAAATATTAGAAGGCATGTTAGGTGCATGTGTGTTGAATTTCTCAAACGGTCATGTACTCCACATGGAGTTCATGTATAGTAATAACTTTCTAGAAACTATCAACATATTATAGTTCAAGGCTCTTTATGAGTAACCATTTGTGAATTAGATAAACACAAATCATTAGGGACGAGTTGACTCTAGCCACCAATGAGGTCGTGCTAAATATCAAGATTCAAGGTACACAAAATAGTTATTCTAACGTGAGGCTCAGAGACTTAGAGGTTGAGGTAGGCGACGAGGTACTTTTGAAAATCTACTAGCTTTCTTCTCGTGCATAAGCTTTTATAATGTCAACATTCTAAGACTCTCTTTGTAGAAAGGTTTTAATGTTCAGTCTAATACATTATTATGGTAAAATTTAGAGAGATAATTTTACAAAAATTTAAACATGTCATTAGATCTTTAGCACGAGAATGAAGTCATGTTGTTGGATTTCTCTATTACTCATCAAAAACATCCAAATAGACCTACCATTAATGGTGTTGATAGATCACATTTAAAAAGGAAGCTATGTCTTGAATTTTAGCAATAAGAAGTGGTGTTGATAGATCACATTTAAAAAGGAAGCTATGTCTTGAATTTTAGCAATAAGAAGTGGTGTTGATAGATCACATTTAAAAAGGAAGCTATGTCTTGAATTTTAGCAATAAGAAGTTTCGGTTGACACCGCAGTATGAATTCTGTCTTTTATTTGAATGCTAGCCTAGGTTTATTTGATAGAATTAGATTTCAAAGGGCTAACCAAGTAAGTGACTCTACTATTGACATAGTTGGATGAATTGAATGATGTATGAACGGCACGTATTTTGTGGACCCCTCCATGTGTCATATTTTATGACCGTTATGACGTAAATTATGATATGTAATGTTATGATTTATGTTATGTTATGTCAAGAATACGTATTGATGTATTATGACATATGTTGTGATATGATATGCCATGCACACTAGTTAGCATGTTTTTTTTCGAGACGGTGAAATACTGATATGTAAAAAATGTATTCAAGAAAATATTTATGAAAGAAAAAATGTACGATCTGCATGATTGGAAGTTACAGGGACCTCATGCATTGGATACTTCCCTGTTATGATTAGTACGGATTCGTACCTTACAACACTTATGTTCGTCATGATTTTATGATACAGTATTTTGTACACCACAATACTATGCAGGCTCATTTCCCTCCGTGAATCTAGCAATGCGAGTGTGCGTTAACGGAAGGGCAGACCTTAGGGTTATATATACGTTCGCCTAGTGGGTCTATTTGCATGTACGTGGCGTGTAGAGGAGTACTACACATCCAATTTTAGCCCAGACTTAAAAAGTAGAATTCAAGGTGATGAAATGATTTTTATGAAAGAATAGGTCCATCCATAATTGCTTGGGTATGCATTTCCTGACCCCAATAATGAGGTCACTTATTTACCGAATATTTTAAAATACTCAAGTCACGTGCTACTCTTATTTTCGACACTTTTGTACGATTGACAACTTCTGAGTGACGTGGCCTAGTTACCTTTGGAATCTTCCCACCTCCCAAAACTAGTCATCATTGTTTCCATAATCATATATACAATATTAAGAACATTCCTTAAAAAATTGGAAATGAAAAACCAAAAAGTAATGATGGATTGTAAAATAATATGTTAATAAATATTTGAAGTGGCGTATGAAGAACTAATTGCTAAGGTTCAAAATGAAGTTATATTACAAATAATAAAGTTTTATGCAAAGAAATAAAAAAATAAAAAAAAAATAGAAAAGATAATAAAGATTTGGTTGATATATGGATGGACAAAAAATAGTTGAAAGTTCCCCCATGAATGGCTACGGAAGAAGCAATAATGCGATATTAATAAATTGATTCTTTTGATAAAGTAAGAAATTTTTTAAAAATAATTAAAAAGAAAGCACACATCTGCCCATCCCTACCAATGAAATCACCAAAAGCATACCAAAAATGTGTTCCCTTCAATGTGGATTCCCTACCAACACCCATTTCTTACAATTTTTTTTTTTTTTTTTTTTAAACTAAAATATTGTTGCAATTGTTATTCAAATTTTCACACATGTTGACTTTTTTTAGACAAAATGTGCGTATATATTTTATAAGTATGTATTAAATATTTATCGTCTGGTTGAAATTCCCGTCCCTTTCTTTTCCGCCTTCAACTTTGCATTTAAACGCCCAGAAAGTTTCTAAAATCTGTTCAAATCTCAGTTCCTAATACATACGTTTTCACGTCCTCAAATTCTCCCTTCAACGTCATTCATTTCTTCCGGTGTTCGAGTGAGTGATTTTCAATCCCTTTTGCTTTCTGAATTCTTGGTCTGTTGCTTCCTTCTTCTTTGTTTTGTTTTCCTTCAAATTTCTTACTGAATTTTGTTCGCGCGAATGAAATTGCCTTCTTGTTATTCTCTGCTCAACATGATTGATTTCTTCTAGCCATTTCAGTGAGTGATTTTCGCCTCTTTCTTCTTCTGTTTTTCGACTTTGCGGAGGAATTCTGCGTGATTTGTGTTCTTTCTTTTGATTTTTCGGTTCAAACTTGAGTTGGAGATTTCTGCAGGAAGTTCGATTACTTGTAACTAATCTGATCGACTAGAAACAGAGGACGGAAGCGTTTGGATTGCTTGTTTGTTTGTTGATTTCTGAATTAGTTCTGATTCTCCTGTGTTTTCTCTTTTGCCAAATTAGTTTCTGTTGAAATTTCCAGAACATCCTTCGAAATCTCCTCGCGCAGTTCATGTCATCGTCAATTGATTTTCCATTTTCTCTCTGAAAATTCAGTTGGAAAACTACTTTTTCTACCGACTCCCTTGATTACAAAGAAATTCCGATTCTCCGCTAAATAAAATTCGGATCCAAAATCAAAATCAAAATCAAAATCTCCATCGGAATTTCAGTTTCCGCACATCCGAATAACAGTTTTCTCTATCTCAAACAAACATTGAAGCCAAAACTAGAGTCGATTAATCACCACAGACAATTTCAGTTTCAGAACTTCCGAAACCGGCACACAAAATGGCAATAAAGTCAAACGGATTCACGAAAGGCCATTTGCCAGAGGAATTAAAAAAACTACTGAGATCCGTGGCGTCGGATTGGGGGGACAAAATCGAGGACATGGAAGAAGCACTGCAAGTGAGTCGATTAACAGGAGCGATGACGAACGAGGTGTACGAGATAAAATGGAGCTCAAAAAGTGGCGCGCAAGCTCGGAAGGTTCTGGTGAGAATGTACGGAGAAGGAGTGGAGGTTTTCTTCAACAGAGAAGACGAGATCAGAACATTCGAGTGCTTGTCCAAGCACGGCCATGGCCCTCGTCTTCTTGGCCAGTTCTCTGATGGAAGAGTGGAGGAGTTCATCCACGCCAGGGTACGTCCCTTCTGTCCAACTTTAATTGATTGCGATATTTTCCTTCTTTTTTTATTTATTTATTATTATTTAATTTTGGGGAAAAACTAACCAACCAAACAGAACAAACCACCCATAATTCCAAGTATACCCTTTCCCCATATGAATGTTAAAATTCACCATACACCATCCCTAATTTCAACCTTTTTTTTTTTTTTTTATAATTATGTCTTTTTTGTGTATATATATTTTAAAAGCTTTTTGATGAGTCATCAACTTTTGTTATTTAAAATTTACATGTTCGGTCATTTATTGTCACATTTAAAAAATTAAAGATTGTACACCGTATTCAAAGTTGCATACCCGGTCAAAGCTAAGCGTAGACTAAAATACTCGAGCTTATCCAAAATAAATGTTGACTATTATAACCCTTTAAAGTCCACTAGAAAAATCCTGTGAGGAAAGACTTCAAACTACCCTTTTTTTTTTCTTTTCTTTTTGGAAATGGTCTTCAAAATAATAATCCTATATCGGGACAAGTCGGAGAATATTAAATTTAAAATTAATTTATATCATGAGATACAAAGTAATAAAATTAAAACTTCAAATATTTTATATTTTATATTTTTTCTTTTTAGCATTTAAATATTCTATTTTGTCTTTAATTTTTTCATTAAAAAAAAAAAAAGACAGAATCTCTTTCGAAAATCATTTGCAGCGTAACCAACAAAATTCATTGCACTCACTACAAACTTTGGATCAGTGACTCCCATACATCCCTTTGTGGACCCGCAATTGCTTTTATCAATGTAGGGATAATTTATTTATAACACAAATAGTCCTACGGAAAATTTTCAGAATTCAATTTTGACGCTTCTTTTATTGAATAAATAAACTTTATGATGTGTAATAATTAGTTTAATTTTCTAATTTGTATTTGCAGACGCTATCAGCGACAGATCTTCGAGACCCAAAAACATCTGCACTTGTAGCAAGTAAATTAAGGGAGTTTCACAACCTTGACATGCCTGGTCCAAAAACTATCGTTCTTTGGGACAGATTGAGGTAAGATTTTGAATCTCTGCTTTTAGGTCTTAAATTTTGTTTTAATCCTCATTTATTTATTTTTTTGTTGGAAAAAAATGATCAGAAATTGGGTAAGTGAAGCCAAGAGATTATGTTCAGCAAGTGAGGTGGAAGAGTTTTGGTTGGACACATTGGAGGAGGAAATAAAATTGGTTCAAAGGGAACTCTCAAAACATTCTCAACTCATTGGCTTTTGTCACAATGACTTGCAATATGGCAACATCATGATGGATGAACACACATCCTCAATAACCTTAATTGTAAGTTCTTCTTTTTATTATTTATTAAAATATAGTCACAGGCTTAAAAATAAAAGAAAACTCAATTATGGTTAATTTTTATGCTACACCTAAATTTGTTTTAAATTTACTGACAGTACAGAGCCTAATAAAAATAATAATGAGGATTAAATTGGTATTAAATTAAAAACAAAAATGGATTTTGTTTTTGTTTGTGCAGGATTATGAGTATGCAAGTTACAATCCAATAGCTTATGACATAGCAAATCATTTCTGTGAAATGACAGCTGATTACCACTCTGAGACTCCCCATATTTTGGACTACACTTCATATCCAGGTCACACCCTTTTTTCAATTTTTTAATTTTTTTTTTTTTTTTTTGGTAACTTTGTAAATGAAGCTATTCACATTTTCTGTATTTCCAGATCTGGAGGAACGTACAAAATTTGTTCGTGCATATCTGAGCTCAGCAGGTCAAAATCCCATGCCTTTTTCCATTCTTAGTTATCCCTGCAATAATCCAAAATTATTCACAAAATCATTTGGTTGAGGATAGATGAGAGTGAGTCCCACGTTGGTTAATTTAGTAGAAGATCATGAATTTACAAGTGAGGAATAATACTATTTCCATTGGTACGAGGCCTTTTAGAGAAACCTAAAACAAAGTCATGAGAGCTTATGCTCAAAGTGGACAATATCGTACCATTGTGGAGATTCGTGATTCCTAACACTAACTTCATTATATGATGGATAAAACAGGTGGAAACCCGAGTGAAGAAGAAGTGGAGCAAGTGGTGGAGGAAGCTGAGATATACACTTTACCAAATCATCTCTTCTGGGGCCTGTGGGGAATTATTTCAGTGAGTATTATTATTTTCCTATAAATTTAAAGCATATATAGGATTTACTTATGTTTCAAATTTGATGTAGGGTCACATAAACAAGATTGACTTTGACTACTTTGAGTATGCGCGGCAGAGGTTTGATCAATACTGGCTTAGAAAGCCTCACCTCTTACCTTCTCCTATTGTTGATCCTATTGTTGATCACTTTTGTCTAATGATGAATGCCTCCTAAATGTTTTCTTTTCTTTTCTTTTTTTTTTTTTTTGTATTTCCTTTTATACCCAATATTTTATGTATGTTCTTAAGAACAATAAGTCAACACTTTTATGTTGATGTTTGTTGTGTAGTTCAATTTTAATTAATGTATTTTAGAACATTACTTATATGTTACTTTCTTTTTCATTTTTTAGGAAAATTGTGACTTTTTAGATGAAAGGCGTCTCATCTTTTATTAATACTCGTATTGTTTTATGAATTGTTATCTCTTTTAATCTTTAAGCTTTACTTTTCTATAGTTTTTTTTGTTGATGTAAATCAATGTTTTTATTTTCGATTCATAAAGAGAATTATTTGCTTATCATTTTTAGAAAATACTTAATAAAGAGGTAATGCTATATTTCAATGGTGATTTTTGTATAGTTTTATTATACAACAACTTAATATAAACAAACAAATATAAGAGAATTATATAAACATGTGTGGAACTTGTTAGATTTAATAAAATTTATAGGTTTTTGTTAGATTTTATTGAAGATCTTATAGGTTGAATTTTAGATCGAGAACCATTCTTGAAATCCTAAAAAAATGTAAAAGAAAGTAGTAAAAACGGAGAAAAAGACGAATGAAACTCAACCGAGGGTAATTTAGACCCCTTCCCTAGTTAGGAATCTAGTTTGAAAGAAGGAAAAAGAAAGAAAAGAAAGAGAAAGGTAGGATTTGAGGAGAAAGAAGAGGAAGAATCCAAATTTGCTTAAATCAGCAGTCCACATCTAATTTTGGTTGAGAACTTTTCATTAGAAACCCTCGTTGAACTGAGGAGATTGGTTATCCTTTTTCATCAATAATCAAAGAGTTTCTAGAGGTAAGGTGTATGGATTTTTGGTCTCACTATTTCCATAGATCCATTCTGAGTTTTTGATTGGTTGATCTAGAAGAGATTTTGCACAATTTCGTGAAGAATCTTGGAGGAGATTCGAGCAGAAAGTTAGAGTATCAACATATTGCAAGTTCCTTAACAAAAGTTACAAAAATATAAATAAATTGAAAAGAACTCATCAGATCTGAATTTTTGCGTAGGGAGGTAGGAGATAAAACTCGGAGTGACACACGTCGACCAGCAAAGGGATGAAGCATGTTCATTCGTGTGGAGGACACACACTCCTCAAAGAGAGGAGCGACACATCTGGCACTAAGCAAAGATTTTGTTGCTTGATCTGACTCAATCCGACCTGTTCATCTGTGTCCAACTCGATAACCCGCGCACGACCCAAAAATCCTACGCTTGAACCAAAAAATACAACTCAACTCAAACCAGTGAACCAACCCACTAACTTGTGACTGCGCCTAACTTATAGCGCATGATACGTGTCACAATCTGCAATATGATTGTGATCCGAGTAAGTCATCGAGGACGATGACTAAGTTAAGTGGGGGAGAATGTCACAACCATACTATGAAGAGTAGGTTGTGACCCTCAGAGAGTAGGTTGTGACCCTCAGAGAGTAGGTTGTGACCCTCAGAGAGTAGGTTGTGACCCTCACGCCATGACAAGCAAAGTGGCGTCCCTCAAGAGACGCCCATCCGGCCATATGCGGGCCAATACAGAAGAGCCATGATGCGATCGAGGAGAACGATGCATCATCCAACGCACCACCATGCAAAGTGGGCATTGAAGACATGTTGAGACATAAGCAAGACAGAGACATCAGAATAGACATAAAGGGCAAATATAGGCTTGTTGAAGGGCCGGGTAGGACCCCGGGCCTTAACCTCAAAAGTTGGGGTTTCGAAAGGAATTTGGGCATGTGGTTTGGGAGTTGAGTCCATCCATATGAAATATGAATGCTCGCCAAGTTTGGTGTCATTTGGACATTGGACGGACAATGCACGACACCGTATGACACCTCACCAAAATCATGTCTACACGTAGTAGAATGAAAATGGCTCAAAATGTACTACAGTGGCACCATGGTGTTAGCTCTCCACCACCCTTGGCCCTGTGGCCTAAGTGAGCTACTCTGTGGCACATACGTGTGTCACAGTGTGGGCGAGTGTGCCGAAACGAGTGTCTCGGGCGACTTCCTTTAAAATGGGTTTTTGAAGGATAGTACCGGATGGCACAGGTGTGCCAGTATTGCACCCTAGCCCGCGTGTTAGAGGTTGCTACATTCACCCGCTATCCGGT
Source organism: Cucurbita moschata (assembly GCF_002738365.1). Lineage (NCBI taxonomy): Eukaryota > Viridiplantae > Streptophyta > Magnoliopsida > Cucurbitales > Cucurbitaceae > Cucurbita > Cucurbita moschata. Next base: position 476,706 of record NW_019268558.1, on the reverse strand, counting down.
ACGGTATCCGTGAATGACTCGGCATGGGCACGGGAGGGCCTATATGCCTCGATAGAACCCGGATGGATGGATGTTTGGGAAGTCCTGATGAGATGAACGACACGCAGGTCCATTCTTGATGGCATGACCAAATGAGTTATGATGGCCGACGACATTCCGAGACTCGGGATGACATCAAAACATATCGACCCTATCGATGGAGATTGAGATGGCAAGATGAGATGCGACGTTGTATTGAGAGACCTTGGCCCGAGTAGAGGCAAGGTCGAGCTGAATGAGTTGGCCTAGTGTAGAGGCAAGTCGAATGTGTCGCAAACGATTGAACATGCACGCGCAGGCGGCGTGTGTGGTTGAACAAGCTTGGATTCCGCACAAGCGATGTTCGATTGGCGAAGACAAACCTCGCCTAAGGTTCGACAAAGCCACAAAGCCGGGGCAAAAAATATATATGGGGCTTAATTCGCCTCAAGGCTAGTCATGAGCGTGTCAAGATCACGACGCCGCACGGTAAAAAATGTAGGACCGTGACAATACGCACACGTGGTGTCATGTGTAATAATCCCAACACGCATGAGAAGCATGTGACCAGGGCGTAAGTGCCCCTCTCTCGCTCATTCGTCCTCCGTTCAACTATTTTTTGTCCCGATTTTTAATACTAACCTTCTTTTAATATAGTTTAGGTCTCAGTTACGGATTTCTGGCCATTTTGGAGTCAAATTTCATAGGTGTTAACATTAGAACTTTTTCCCCCTTTGAGACAGGGTCGTTAACTCATTCAGAAAAGTTGTTTTCTCATTTTAGTATCATAATCTACTAAAGATTGTCTTAACCTTAAAAAAAGAACGAAAAAAACATTTACTCATGTGTATAAGACCTCACAGCAGGAACTCGAGTTCAAGCTCGAGAAGGCACACACACCAACTATGTGAGTAATCATTTGGATTCCCCTTGAGCAGTAATTGTAGATAGATTTTTAAGTTTAGAGCATAAAATGAACCGATAATAATGAGGATAACTATGCTTGATGTCTATCAATTGCATGCTACTTTTAAGTCTTACTCTAAGTTAGGAAGGCAAAAGAGAAATTTGTGATCTACGCGTCTGATGATTGATGGATGTTATCTCCCAATTAAACATGTTTGTTCATTTGCATGCTTTATTCTATGATTGTGTGTTCTTCCTCTACAACGTAGGTAGCAGCAATGAGATAAGACTAGAGTGTTAGAGACAGATTAACAAGACAATGAGCTAGGTCAAGATGCCTCTAGTAAATTGTGTACCTTTGGATCGTGAGCAGTGGTCAATGAGTCTAGACCCTAGGGCTCACAAACTAAGCTAAACTCAAAGAGCCAGCACAGAGTACCCAAGAGTCAAGAGTACATGTTAAGCCGCCTAACCGCCCTAAGAACTTAGTAAACCACCATGACACACAAAAAATGATTAAGATATTTCTCTAGGTCGTTAGCAATAGGTCGGTATCACTAGAGTCTATGCTTCCTATCTTCTCTGATTTACCCTTAGTGCTAGTTGCACTTTGCCTAGCGATGGATGTACCGTAACCATTCAAGTCATTTGACGAGATAGCTAGTGTGTTGAGACAACCAAACACTCTATCATGTGCTAGCAGAATCTGTCCTAAGAGACGGCGTGGGGCATCTATGTTGTCTGCATATCCATTGGTTAAAAATGCATCTACTTTGTATTTCGATTCCATTCCCTCTTTTATAAACAACTTGAACAATTATACTATATAAACGTTTTGCATTGATTTTAGTAATGATGTTGATCGACTCTAAATCGCGTAAAATTTTATCATAATTTACCTTGTTTTCATTTTAGATGTTTTCTTAACTACTTGCCTTGTTTTCATTGTATGTGACTGCACATAGAGTTAGAAGGTAGATTTCAATTGAAGCTAGAAAATGTGCAATGCGCTTAATATTACGGTCGTACTTCTTCAACTGTGCGGCCTCATGATATTGACACGCTCACACAACAAGCCTTAAGAAAAATTCAAGTCCCATATTCATTTTTTGTCCATCTTTGCAATTTTGTCGGACCTTGGATGAGGTTTATCTTCACCAACCGAACATCACTTGTGCGAAATCTAAGGTTGTTCAACCACATATGCCGCCTGTGTGTGCATGTTCATTCATGTGTGACACAACAACATCGTATCTTATTGTCGTCTCGGTTCTCAACAACATGATCCATGCATCATGATGTCATCCCATGTCTATCTTAATGCTTTTTGTTGTGTTATAAAGGAAGATGAGATGTTGTGATATGTAATCTTGGTGATTGATGGATGTTATTTCCAGTTGAGTTTGAATGAATGTTTAAATTATGTTTTTCATGATTTAAGTGATTATAGGAATATCTCCTTGTTAAGCATGCATGAATGTTCTATATTAAGATTAGGGTGCTAGAGTTAAAAGAGTTTTACCAAGAGTTTTACGGGGACCAAATTTAGAACATTTCAAGTAGATTGGGCACTTCAGGATCGTAAGAAAGGATCAGAGATTTACATCTAAGTGTACCCAGAGATTGGATTAGCCTTGAGGAGCTCATCCCGAGTGTCATTTAATATGGATTTTAAATTGCCTAGTCGCCCCTAAAAACCTAGTAAACCTCCACACATCCAATAAATTTTAAGAGAGCGTACGAGACTGCTAGTGTGAACAGTATTTACTTGAAGAATCACTATTGTTTGTAGAAGCGTGCCAAGAGCCATAAGCTAGCATTGAAAAGGAACGGGGGACTACATAAGTAGTTGACTTGAGGAGCTGCTAATATGTGTAGAGGTGGGTCGAGAACCCGTAAACCACGTCGAATTATAAAGAAACTTAACCATTGGCTTAAGGAAAATACAAATGCTCTTTTACTTCATTTATCAATTCTATAGACAGATAATACAGATGACTTTATATAGCCTCAAAACAAAACCCTTGTTTAAAGATATTTCAAGAGTTCATACTTAATGACCATAATTAACCACCATGTAAATGTAACCTTAAAAGTAAATAAAATGTCTTAAAATACATTAATAAAACACCATAACTTTAGATTATCATCCACTCATAATTTATAACCATCCAAGAAGTAATGAAGCTTGATTATTCTATAATGTGATATGAATTGCTCTGATACTAATTTGAATAACATTTTTCACATTTTTCTTAAACTTTATATTGTATGATTGAAGTGCCTGGTTCATATTAAGTTCTCTCATGATTGTGTAAATCAAGGAGGTGAAGGAAGACTCATAGTTGGAACACGTCATCACCCTAAGTCCATATACAAACTTCTATTTTTACATCAATTTGTCCCAATTTTGCTATTCTCTCAATTTGACATTAGAAAAAGAAAATACCAAAATTGGTTGTGTTCTAGAAATTTCATGAATTCTTCGTTAAAGGGATTGAGGAACAACCCAATCACACCTTTGGCTCACGTAGATGCCCAACTCACAAGCCTAGTGCACATGCCAACCCACGTCTAGACATCAGGCTAGCCTGCACGTGTTAGCCTGTTTCATGCCTCAGCCCAACCTAGTTTTTGGCGTAAGACACTCCAAACCTACGTCCCAATCCAGCCTGCTTTAGTCGACCTGCACGGCTTCTACGAACCCACGACTCGACCCACGACCCAACTCTGCGTGCGGCTAGGTTCAGCTTCTCAACTTTTCATCTAGGCTTAGTTTGGCATCTTCCCCTAGTCTTAGGTAGTTTAGTTGACTTGGATTGGAAATGTAACAACCCGAAATTTTCTACTTAATTTAAGGTCGCTACTGTATACGTACCATAAATATTCAATGCGGAAGACTTCATTAAAATTTCATAAAACATAATCTTTATCTTAAAACACAGCCATGGACTTACGTGTTTCGAAAACATTTTTAAAACGACACAACAAAAGACTAAATAAAATGAATAAGAGTTTAAGTTAAAAACATCCTAGTCTAGCCTAAGTCTAAGAAAACAAATACCACTACCCTATGCATGTGCCATGGTCTCGAGTTGCGATGCCGTCGTTAGCCGTACAGAAATGCCTTGCCTTAACCTGAAAAATGTAGTAGCACATTGCTTGAATATTTAAAGAAATACTCAGTAAGTGACCCCACTATTGGGGTTAAATGCAACAATCACATGCAATGAAATGATAGGACCTATCTTTCGTTTTGTTTCGTTTCGTTTTCCCTACGGTGCTGTCCTAACGGGTAATTTTGGACGTGTACCATATACTCTACACACAGCCCATGCGTGCGAGAATGGGCTCATCAGCTAGTTCGCACACCGCTGGGCCACTTTCCTTATCTGGTGGGCATACTCCGGGAGCCCCTTATGCCGGAACCCGTTAGAACTAGTAACCGTCACGGCAGCGCTATGCAAAGCATAACGATCGTTGTCCTGCCATTGGATGTACGCGTCCGTACCCTCGTGATGGGATAGGGGTATCCCCCCAGATGCATGAGCACACATAATGCATGAGGTCCCAAAACTTTTCCATTTTCATTATCCTTTAATGCAACCCCGCTAGCATTATGTACATATCATATCATTTTTCATGTCGTTTCAGATATCGTTCATCATTCATATCATATCATTTCTCATTCTTCAGTTCTCAAATCATACATAATTCTAACGGGGTTATATTTCATGTCATTTATCGTAATTTCATGTCATTCATATCATGCTGTATACACACAATTTAAGAGACCTAGCATAACGTTCTATGCTTTTAACATAACATTTCATCATATACACATCATACCATGACATATTGCATCACAATGTATCATATCATAAACAAGTCATAACGTAAATCGTAGTCATATCGTTTTCTAACTTATCATAGTTATAACATTCTTATACCTATCACAGACATATCATTACGTGAACGTACCTCAGTCATATCATCACAAGAACATAACCTAACGCTATCGTTCTATCAATCTATCACAAACCTATCCATTTCTACCCATAGTCTAACCGTATTCTTCCAAACAATCTCTCTTATCCATATCACTCCGGTATGTAACCTAACCTTAACTTTCATGAACATATTTTACTCTTATCGTTGCATTTCGTTTTGTAATAGCCCAAAAATAAATAAAAAAAGTAACAAATAAAAATAATTATAAAAAAAATAGTTAAAATAATAAAATAATAAATAAAAATTAAAAGAAGAAAAACATTTGGTAACAGATCCCTCCTCCTTCCTTCAATCTCTCACCACTCCTTCTTAAAAATAAATCTGTCAACAAATCAGTAATTTCTTTTCTGTAAAAACAACGGCAAATTTACCCAGAATTTCTTCCTTCCCACAAAAAAAAACAAATAGGAAAAAGCAAAAGGTTTAAGCAGACTTAGTTAGGCCGAGGAGATATGTCATTTGAAGAGGTCAGTAGTCGTATGCTAAATCTTCCTTTTATTTTATTAAATAATATTAATTTGGTTACAATTCTTTAGTTTTCAATTAGAGATTAAATGAAAAGAATTCTGCAACCAATTATATTTTAGATCTACTGATTTGTTGCAATGATTTAGATCTACTGAATTGTTGCAATGATTTAGGTTGTAATTTTATATGAATTATAGGAAAAGAATATAACCAAATGAATCGATTAAATTAAAAGCTAAGAATATAATTGTTAACTAAATCAGAAAGAAGACAAAGGAAGTAAGAAAAAATGAAATAGTGATAGAAATCCAGAACACGGTTGACTGAAAAGAAAAATAATAATAAAAATAAAAAGGGAAGATTTGGAAGTAGGAATAGATTAAAAAAATTGAATAATACCTTCTTAAAAATAATTACAGAAGTAGAGGGAAGATTGAGGAAAGATTTGTTGAACACAATTTAAAAATAAAACAGGAAATATTAGAGGGCATGGAACTCCCTTAAATTTTGTCTAGTAAATATCATAATTTTAACCATGTAAATGAGAGAAATAATTTAATAGAGTTCAAACTTGAAACTGATATCATGGGCTCACGTAGGTTGACTTGGATTTCAAAGGACGGAATCGAACTTTCATTAAGGATATATTCGTGACAACGACTTAAGCTAGCCAGGTAAGTGACCTTACTATTGGCATGGTTATATTTGATATTGACATATGCCATGTGGTTCTGCACGTGTCATATATATTGATATGTGTGAATTGTCTATGGATCGATATGTTTCCTATATGTTATGTTATGTTATGTTATAATATGTGGATTGTATGATAATAATTATGGTACGATGTGCTCTAGGAGATGTTTGAGATAGGATATGAGAAGGATGCACAAAACGAAATGTAACGATAGGAGTAAGATACGTTCATGAAACGTTAAGGTTAGGTTACATACCGGAGTGCTATGGATAAGAGAGATTGATGAAAGAATACGGTTAGGTTATGGGTAGAAAGGGATAGGTTTGTGATAGATTGATAGAACGATGGCGTTAGGATACGTTCTAGTGATGATATGACTAAGGTACGTTACGTAATGATATGTCCGTGATATGTATAAGAACGTTAAGGCTATGGTAAGTTAGAGAACGATATGACTATGAAGTGTTTACGTTATGACTTGTTTATGATATGATGCATTGTATGCTAGATTATTGTGCTTAAGTACGTAGTTATGTGAACGTGAATGTATGCTTTTAGTCTGATGTGATGTGTAATGCATGTAACGATGTGTGGTCCTTGAACGATTATGGCTTGTTTGTATGAATATTTGAATGTAACTGCATGAATTGTATGACATGAAATACGGTAAATTGCATGAAACATAACCTCGTTAGGAATATGTATGATATGTAAAGAAATGAGAATGAGAATGACATGTAAGCATGAAAACGTGACAGAGGGTTATGTTCATTAATGATAACTGTAGGATTAGTGGGACCTCATACATATTGTGTGCTCATGCATTTAGGGGAATACCCCTATCCCATCACGAGGGCACGGACGCGTACATCCAATGGCAGGACAACGATCGTTATGCTTTGCATAGCGCTGCCGTGACGATTCTAGTTTTAACGGGTCCCGGTATAAGGGCTCCTAGAGCATGCCCACCGGCTAGGGACAGTGGTCCAGCGGTGTGCAAACTAACTGGTGAGCCCATACTCGCACGTATGGGCTGCGTGTAGAGTATATGGTACACGTCCACGATTACCTGTTAGGATTACACTGTAGGAAAAACGAAACGAAACGAAACGAAATAAAATGAAACGAAACGAAACGAAACGAAAGATAGGTCCCATAATTTCATTACATGTGATTGTTGCATTTAACCCAATAGTGGGGTCACTCACTGAGTATTTCTTTAAATACTCAAGCCATGTGCTACTACATTTTTTCAGGTTAAGGCAAGACATTCCTGTACGGCTGACGACGGCATCGCAACTCGAGATCATGGCACATGCATAGGATAGTGGCATTTATTTTCTTACACTTAAGATAGAATAAGATGTTTTAAACTTAAACGCTTATTTATTTTATTTCGAGTCTTTTGTTGTGTCGTTTTAAAGATGTTTTCAAAACACGTAAGTCCATGACTGTGTTTTAAGTTAAAGGTTATGTTTTATGGAATTTAAATGAAGTCTTCCGCATTCAATGTTTATGGTACGTATACAGTAGCAACCTTAAATTAAGTAGAAAATTTCGGGTCGTTAGAATCCTAAAAATAGCCTCAAAAGTTAGAAATTTTGAAAAATAACCCTAATTGAATAGATGGAAGAATAGTGCCTAAGAGGACATTATTGTAGAACGTCCACTTGTAGGCCACCTCAAAAGTCTAGTGCCTATACACAAGTGACACAGGGCAAGTGGGTGAACTAATTGGCTGATTGAAGTCTTAATTGTCAAGGGCAATTGGCTTTCTTGAGCTCTCAAATTTGAATTGATACCCAAAAGTACTTCAAATATTGTGTCGTCCCTCACAATGCATAATAAGCTAGGATCTTTTTAGGAATTTGAACAACAAACTTACCCTCTTCGTCACTACTTTGAGAAATTTGAAACATGAGATAAAAACTTCATGAATTCGCTGATGCCTATGTAGGTAAAAACTCACTATTTTCCCAAAAAAAAAAAAAATTGTTCGAGTATATTACTGTAATAGCCCAAAAATAAATAAAGAAATAAACGAATAAAAATAGTTAAAATAATAATAATAAATTTTGAGAATGACCTTTACTCAGTTGAGATTCACCTAGATTTGAACATATCAACAAGGTATATATTAAATCTTTATTTTCTTTTATCCTATTTTTTTAGAAATCACAACTAGATCTTCATTAAATTATTACAATGATCTAGCTTTGAGTTAAAAACTAAATGTCAATCATTTATACAATTCTAGTCATTCACGTCAGATTAGTAATATTAGATTAAATTTTTATCAGTAGCCAAATGAATAGAATGACCAAGAAAACTTCTGAATAGGAAACACTGCGATAAGGAAAGATTTGGAAAAGAGATCACTAGAAATTTGGAAGGCATGACAACAGAATTAAAAGGAAACCGAAAAAAAAAGATTAGGGAATTAAAAACCACAAACTAAATAGAGAGGGAAAAAGGTAAACGGTGAATACAGAGAGTTTACAGAGAGTAGTAAAGCCCAAAATAACTTGAAAATGCTGTATCTACTTTCTTATACAATAGTATGAAAAATAAGATTTTTAATAAAAATATAATTATAGATATATAACATTTCAGACTTTTAACAATGGACCAATGTAAATTAGAGAAATAATGGTGTAGAGTTCAAACCTGAAACTAAGGTCATGGGCTCATATAGGTTGACTCGAATTTCAAAGGACGGAATCGAACTTTAATTAAAGATATATTCGTGACAACGACTTAAGCTAGTCAGGTAAGTGACCTTACTATCGGCATGGTTATATTTGATGTTGACACGTACCCTGTGGTTCTACACGTGTCATATATATTGATATGTGTGAATTGTCTGTGGATCGATATGCTTCCTATATGTTATGTTATGTTATAATATGTGGTTTGTACGATAATAATTATGGTACGATGTACTCAAGGATATGTTGGAGATAGGATACGAGAAGGATGCACAAAACGAAATGTAACGATAGAAGTAAGATACGTTCATGAAACGTTAAGGTTAGGTTACATACCGGAGTGCTATGGATAGGAGAGATTGATGAAAGAATACGGTTAGGTTATGGGTAGAAAGGGATAGGTTTGTGATAGATTGATAGAACGATAGCGTTATGGTAAGTTAGAGAACCATATGACTATGAAGTGTTTACGTTATGACTTGTTTATGATATAGTACATTGTATGCTAGATTATTGTGCTTAAGTACGTAGTTATGTGAACGTGAATGTATGCTATGTATGCTTTTAGTCTGATGTGATATGTTATGCATGTGACGATGTGTGGTCCTTGAACAATTATGGCTTGTTTGTATGAATATTTGAATGTAACTACATGAATTGTATGACATGAAATACGGTAAATTGCATGAAACATAACCCCGCTAGGAATATGTATGATATGTAAAGAAATGAGAATGAGAACGACATGTCATCATGAAAACGTGACAGGGGGTTATGTTCATTAATGATAACTGTAGGACTAGTGGGACCTCATGCATATTGTGTGTTCATGCATTTGGGGGGATACCCCTATCCCATCACGAGGGTACGGACGCGTACATCCAATGGCAGGACAACGATTGTTATGCTTTGCATAGCGCTGCCGTGACAGTTCTAGTTTTAACGGGTCCCAGTATAAGGGGCTCCCAGAGTATGCCCACCGGTTAAGGACAGTGGCCCAGCGGTGTGCGAACTAGCTGGTGAGCCCATACTCGCACGTATGGGTTGCGTGTAGAGTATATGGTACACGTCCACGATTACCTGTTAGGATTACACCGTAGAGAAAACGAAACGAAAGATAGATCCCATCATTTCATTGCATGTGATTGTTGCATAACCCCGATAGGAGGTCACTTACTGAGTATTCTAGAAATACTCAAGCCTCGTGCTACTTTACTTTTTCAGATTAAGGCAAGGCACTCCTATATGGCTGACGACGGCATCGCAACTCGAGACTATGGCGCATGCATAGGGTAGTGGTATTTATTTTCTTAGTCTTAGGCTAGAATAGGATGTTTTTTAAACTTAAACTCTTATTCATTTTATTTAGTCTTTTGTTGTGTCGTTTTAAAGATGTTTTCGAAACACGTAAGTCCATGGCTGTGTTTTAAGATAAAGGTTATATTTTATGGAATTTAAATGAAGTCTTCCGTATTTAATGTTTATGGTACGTATACAGTAGCGACCTTAAATTAAGTAGAAAATTTCGGGTCGTTACAGTTGGTATCAGAGCCCTAGGTTATAGATCTTGTAGACTAGCCTACGATGTAGGCTTGGCATGTTTCATGGTCCCACCGTTGATGCCTCGTCTCTGTCAGGTATGTCTTGCTTAAGATAGAAAATGAAATGTTGTTGATTGTGTATGTTGTTATTGCTTGGTCATTATAATATATAACTCGTAATTGGACTTTTACACCATTGATTGTATTATAATTTACTGCATTATTGTTGGCTTAATTCTATATTTATTCGAATGTAGAATATGTTATGACCTTGCATGGAATGTGAATGTAAATTGTTGTATTGATGATGTTTAGATTTACTAAAATTGTTGCTGTGAATGAGTAGCTATAGTTTTAGTGAGCTACTAAATGTTAGTGTTGCTGAGAAAACGATTTTGCTAAGCAAGATCATATGTTTTAGTTAGACGTCTTGAACATAGATAAGCTACACAGTCTTATGACCATAGAGATGGAAAGAACTGTACCAATGTAAACGGAAGAGTAAGTAGTTTCAGATGAAATAAAATGACCTAAGAAGCTTGTTAGATGTCAATATCCTATAGTATACTATAGATATTAAAAGTGTAGTGTCTAAAAGAAAATTTTATAACTTTGAAGTATGTAAAGGTGAAATTAAAGTATAATTAAGTTAAAACCATAAAAGTTTAAAACATGTATACTTAAATTGATGGGTGAATGACATAAGTGCCTTTAATGGAAGCTGAGCTTTGGAAGTACTGAGAGGTAGAAAACTTTCGTGTCTTAATACGAGTTGAAAATTAAAATAATAATAATAATAATAATAATACAACCAATTATGAAAGTTTTGAGGTGATTTAAAAGTATCTAGCCACAATTTGGACGAGGCATTACGGTCTGGTCAAAATTTTAGAGGTATATGGACTACGAGATTGTCAAGATACCTTAAATTTAAGAAACCATGATTTAAGATGAACTTGGATGAGGGATACACGAGGATTAGAGTAGGACATTATCTCTAAATCAACTAGAAGTTTTGTGGTAATTCTTCTTAGGGTACATGAATGCACTCAGGAAGCTCAACATAAACAAATTGTTGTAGAAAATTACCGAACAATTTTTCCTAGCAATGTCAACCTGGTTAAAAGGTATTACCATAGTTAAAGTTTCAAGACTATCATTTTAAGTTTGATTTTCAAGTATCACAAGTTTTATGGCATATGAGGATATCCACCATGCTTATACAATACCAATTTTTATAAGAGAATTTTGTTAAGCCCATTTTTGGTATTACAAAGGCATTGAAAGGGTGGTGATGTCTTTCCATTATAGTCATAGGAACATTAGTTTTGGACTGTAGTAGATAAGGTATACCAAAAGAAAAGCCTATTTGACAATGTTTCCTAGGAAAGTTACCAAATCCTTAAACTCTAGCTTGACCACAAATCAAATGCAGGAAGTCGTTCCTAGATCCATGTGATTTACTAATACATTCTATTTGCATTGGGACAGGGTGGAGTTCTTAACCACTTTCATGTCATGATTTGGACTCCAAGAATTTACTATAATTGGGGTAGGTAGCCAAAAGAGAAGAAGTATTACAAATTTCTTGATTTTGTATGGGAAAATAGGCAAATTTGTATATGGAATTCATCTACAAAGATGAGACATTAATGATGAACCAAATCAAGTGGACACCAACAATAATGAGGAAAGGAAAACAATTCTTTCTTTCTTTTTAATTATTAAAAATATAGAGAACGAACAATTTTAATTGGAAACACTCCTCTAATGAATTCTAGGGGAACTCCTATAGTAAATAGACTATACAAAATTGTGATCAGTCAAATATTACAAAGCCCTGGTATCTATTACTGGTCAGAATTGGACTGTAACGAAATTTCGGTCTACACCAGCACCGTAATATCTTATTGGGGAGGAAGATTAAAGTTAGAGATAGATCGAGAAGCAAAGATATGAGCGCGTGTGAGTAGGAAACAGAAAATATTTATTCTAGTTCTATCATCAGCTATGGGTTCGAATCTTAAGAGAAATTCTCGAGAAGGTTTCTACCTTGAAATTTTTCGTTGTCTTTCTTTAATGATAAGTAAAGGAAAAAAATTTAGATAAAAAGAAAGTGTCATTTTGGAGTTTTACCAACAATTTTCTTGTGTAGGCGGAGATGGTTATTTTAAAATGAGATTTTGAGAATGTATGGACAAACTGGTCAATTAGTGAACCTTTAGCTAAGTGTAGAAAATCTAATTTGGAGAACAATGTAAATCAGAAACTAGTAAAACTATTGATCTAATAGATGGAATCATAGTTAAAAAAAAAAAAAAAAGTGAGGAACTATGTAAGTTTTCCAACATTATTGTACACATGGACATTTATTTCAATGAAGTGCCTGAGACACAAACCTTAGATGAATTATGTTGTCCATGAAATTTTAGAAGAAGGCCCAATATGGCATGATAAGGTTAGGTACCAAATTTGGTGACCATTAGGTTATGATAATGGGCTAAACCAAGTGTAGGTGTAAAATGACAAAAATGCCCCTATAATTACGTACCACTAGTTTATGACCAAAGTGACCTCTAAATGACATGAAATTTGATGAGGAGCCTTATATCATGGTGTAAAGGGATTACACAAAGTTACAAAGCCATTGGAATATGTTGAAGAATTAAACCAAGACTTGGGAGTAAATGACCAAAAGACTCTTTTGGAGTATGAATTAAGATTTAAAATACCTAACTATCTGACAAGACACCTTATAAGGATTCAAAGATTTTATGAATACAAAGTGATAGGCTTATGAAAGTTTTATGCATGCAAATAAATGCTATGACTCATACGAATTAGGGTATACTTGTTAAGAATTTTTACTTAGTGGAACTTGAAGACTTAACAAAGAACTCTTAGAATAAAGACCCGAGTTATTCCAAGATTAAAGCACTTTCGAGGACGAAAGTTTCTTTTAGAGGGATATAATGCAATAGCCCAAAAATAAATAAAGAAATAAATATATAAAAATAATTTTAAAACTAGTTAAAATAATAATAATAATAAAATTAATTAATTAATTAATTAAAAAAAAACATTTCCCACTTCTCTCCACTGACCTCTCATCCCTTCCCAAATATCTTTCCTCAACCCATCCTTATGCAGAAAGTAACAGTTACTGCAAAAAAGAAACAGAAACTCAATAATCCTAAGATTTACTTAGAAAAAAAAAATGAGAATGACCTTTACCCAATTGAGATTGGAGATTTACGTGAAGATAGATCTGATCAACAATCGTATATATTAAATCTTTATTTTCTTTTATCCTATTTTTTTAGAAATCACAATTAGATCTTCGTTGAATTATTACCGTGATCTAGCTCTGATTTAGAAACTAAATGTCAATCATTTATACGTCAATCACATCAGATTAGTAATATTAGATTAAATTTTTATCAGTAGCCAAATGAATAGATCAAAGATAAAATGACCCAGAAAACTTCTTAATAGTAAACACTAAGATAAGGAAAGATTTGGAAACAGAGATCACTGCAAATTTGGAAGGCATGACAGCAGAATTAAAAGGAAACATATAAAAAAAATTAGGGAATTAAAAACCACAAACTAAATATAGAGGGAAAAAGAAGTAAACTGTGAATACAGAGTTTATAGAGAGTAATAAAGAACAAAATAACTTGAAAAGGTTGTATCTACTTTGTTATACAATAGTATGAAAAATAAGATTTTTAATAAAAATATAATTATAGATATATAACATTTCAGACTTTTAACAATGGACCAATGTAAATTAGAGAAATAATGATGTAGAGTTCAAACCTGAAACTAATGTCATGGGCTCATATAGGTTGACTCGAATTTTAAAGGACGGAATCGAACTTTAATTAAAGATATATTCGTGACAACGACTTAAGCTAGCCAGGTAAGTGACTGTACTATCGGCATGGTTATATTTGATGTTGACACGTGCTCTGTGGTTCTGCACGTGTCATATATATTGATATGTGTGAATTATCTGTGGATCGATATGCTTCCTATATGTTATGTTATGTTATCATATGTGGTTTGTACGATAATAATTATGGTACGATGTGCTCAAGGATATGTTGGAGATAGGGTACGAGAAGGATGCACAAAACGAAATGTAACGATAGAAGTAAGATACGTTCATGAAACGTTAAGGTTAGGTTACATACCGGAGTGCTATGGATAGAAGAGATTGATGAAAGAATACTGTTAGGTTATGGGTAGAAAGGGATAGGTTTGTGATAGATTGATAGAACGATAGCGTTATGGTAAGTTAGAGAACAATATGACTATGAAGTGTTTACGTTATGACTTGTTTATGATATGGTACATTGTATGCTAGATTATTGTGCTTAAGTACGTAGTTATGTGAACGTGAATGTATGCTATGTATGCTTTTAGTCTGATGTGATATGTTATGCATGTGACGATGTGTGGTCCTTGAACAATTATGGCTTGTTTGTATGAATATTTGAATGTAACTACATGAATTGTATGACATGAAATACGGTAAATTGCATGAAACATAACCCCGCTAGGAATATGTATGATATGTAAAGAAATGAGAATGAGAATGACATGTCAGCATGAAAACGTGACAGGGAGTTAAAGTTCATTAATGATAACGGTAGAACTAGTGGGACCTCATGCATATTGTGTGTTCATGCATTTGGGGGGATACCCCTATCCCATCACGAGGGTACGGACGCGTACATCCAATGGCAGGACAACGATCGTTATGGTTTGCATAGCGTTACCGTGACGGTTCTAGTTTTAACGGGTCCTGGTATAAGGGACTCCCAAAGTATGCCCACCGGCTAGGGGCAGTGGCCCAGTAGTGTGTGAACTAGCTGGTGAGCCCATACTCGCACGTATGGGCTGCATGTAGAGTATATGGTACACGTCCACGATTACTTGTTAGGATTACACCGTAGGGAAAACGAAACGAAACGAAAGATAGGTCCCATCATTTCATTGCATGTAATTGTTGCATAACCCCGATAGGGGGTCACTTACTGAGTATTCTAGAAATACTCAAGCCTTGTGCTACTTTACTTTTTCAGGTTAAGGCAAGACACTCCTATACGGCTGACGACGGCATCGCAACTCGAGACTATGGCGCATGCATAGGGTAGTGGTATTTATTTTCTTAGTCTTAGGTTAGAATAGGATGTTTTTTAAACTTAAACTCTTATTCATTTTATTTAGTCTTTTGTTGTGTCGTTTTAAAGATATTTTCGAAACATGTAAGTTCATGATTGTGTTTTAAGATAAAGGTTATGTTTTATGAAATTTAAATGAAGTCTTCCGCATTTAATGTTTATGGTACGTAGTAGCGACCTTAAATTAAGTAGAAAATTTCGGGTTGTTACAATTACACGCTCATTTTCTGTCTCTTTAATTTCAGAGGAATATTCTTTCATAAAGAAAGCAACCTTTAAAATTCACTGGTACAAAAGTTATTCGAGCTTAGAAAAGTTGAAATTTCAATATTTTTGGAATTTCAATTTAGCCCCTGCCGTACAAATTCTTATGACACTTATTATTATTATTATTATTATTATTATTTTTTAAAGGAGCATTTTTATGGAGTCAAGGGTTAATAACCACTCCATCAAGGCAATTTGAAGGATTCCAATTAATGGTACCTTTTTAAAAAATTTAGAAATTCTCCCTCTACACAAACTTGGGGTTTTGGGAAATTTCTACCAGTTCAATGTTAGAAAAGGATCAAGTTTGGTGGAGGGATTTGAGCCCGTTTAATTGTAAGTTTGTCCAAGAAATTTGAGCTCTCTAATTAATATCGTGATTCATTAGAATCATAATAAGTTAACACAATTCTTTTTAGAAGACATTAGAGTAGATAAGTTTGGAAAGACCTTGAACAGAGAGGAAGAAGCCTCAAATTTTTGGAAAATTCGAATGGTTAGGATGTCTTCCTCGATTTATAAGTCTCTATATATTGGTATATAATTTGTGAAAACTGAACCTAGAGCTTTATGGATATCAAATCTACAGAAGACACCAACTCGAGATAGCAATTGCATTGTGTGGATGAACTCGAGTTCTAGAGGCATTTGACCACACGCGTGCATCATCCCCCTTGGATGGAGGCTAAGGATGAGGAAGTGGTCGATTCAAGTGAACCAGCCACTCCTTTAGTTTTCTCGAACCATATTGAGTTTTTGACTTATTTAGACCCCTTTCGCTCTGTTCTTACAAAATTCATTTTGGTTCTAGACACTTGACTTGTTTTAGGGTCTGTTAGATAAATTTCAAGAAATTTGGAGTTTGGAAATCCTAGGAACCAAGCCCCAAAACATGCCAATGCAAGTAAGTTGTAACGACCCTAAATTTCCACATATCTAGAGCCGCCACTAACGTCTCATGCTCATCTCTAATGCAGAATAAAAATCTAAGAATGCTCATCTTTATTAGCGGAAAATTTAAAACTTTAGAATACATTTAAACATTGGAAAACACTGCCGGACTTACGTGTTTCAAACATCGTGCTGGAGTTCAAAAGAGAAAATAAAACGATTACAAATTAATTAATATAAATGAATGAAATGCAAACGCCCTATCCTAACCAAGACTAGGAATTTTAAATATGCAACTATCCTATGCACGCGCCACAGCCTCTAATTACGATGCCACCGTCAACCGTACATGAGAGCCTTGCCTTTACCTGAAAAACAATATGGCACGCGGCCTGAGTATTTTGAAGAAATACTCAGTAAGTGACCCCACTATAGGGGTCATGCTAATGCAAACACATGCAATCATGAATAGAGACCTATCTTTAATCATCTTAGGGGTGGCCTCCAGTCTCGGACAAATTGGATGTGTAGTACTTCCCTACACACGACTCACACGTGCGAATGTGAGTCCCCAGGGCGCTCGCACGCCCCCTGGACCCTCTGGTCAAGCTAATCTGTAGCGACGTCCGGAGGTCAGCGGAACCCCATAGTGTCATGCGCCTCATGAACACCCTCATCTGTGTGCTTTCGCACCTGTGCACATTCGCGCTCATCGTAAGGTGCGCGTCCGCACTCATCATCTCTAGGGGAAGTAGCCCTATGCTTATGAACATACAAAATGTATGAGGTCCCTCTAAATCCATCATAATGTCTCTTCTGACACAACCCTCTAATCTCATCTCTTTGTTACTCTAGGTAACGCATACTCGTGGATAGTTATATTACTATCATTTTCATGCTCTTAGGGTTGTGTCCTACGTCGATCAACGACATGATGCAATATGGCACTCATCATCATCTAGCATGCTCAATATGGAAAACATCGTCATATTAAGGTAAAAATCATGCAATCATCATGCTCATCATAATGCCACAACGTGCATCAAACATATCAAGCGTCGCTCAACAAAATATGTATATACTGGCACATAACATCAAGCATCATACAATTTATTTAACCTATCCTATAGTAAGGCCACTTACTTGGTTGGCCTTGGCCGAAGTACTCCCTAAATCGTTAAACGTAAGCTCCCGTTCCGTGAGAGCTGCTCCCTACGTCCCCGGGGTTTGTTTCCTATCACACCATCCACCACTTTCCGTTAGTATTTCATAATTAATTTACCTATAATTTAATAAATGTGAAATACGGCTCTGAAACGGCCTCGGATACCTTAATCGAGGCCGAAAATAGATTCGAGAGGGTCTGAACAGTGGAAACCGGGCTGAAAACAGGTGAGCCGAGCCGAACAGCCGCTGGAGCCGCCGGAGCGTCGCCGGAGGGAGCCCGAGCCGTTTACACCGAGCCGAGGGACTGCCTGCGCCGTTGAGTGACACGTGGCAGTAGTAGAGAAAGCCACGTCGGGTGGCAGTGTCGGGTCGAAGCGCGGGTCGCAGCCCGGTTCGGGTCGTGGTTTGGGTCGTGGGCTGTGGAAGGCTACTAGGCCAAGACTAATCGTTGGGCCTCGGCTTACTGGGCTGGGCCGCAGGAGTTTGGTTTGCAGGCCGGCTCAATTGGACCGTGGGTCTGGTCTGGATTGGTTCAACTGAACCGTAGCTTCTGGGCCGGTTTGAGGTTTGGGCCGCTGAAGTTGGGCTGGGCCGAAGGCAGAGGCCAAGGGAGGAACGGGCTGGCTCTCCCGGGTTCTGGGTTCGGGTTGACCCGGATCCGTGGATCTCGTCTTCCTTACCCGACTTCGGCCGATTTTTCGGCGAGCTTTCTCTCTCTTGCCTGCGGCGTTTCCGTTGCCGATTTTGGTCCTTTTCCTTCCCTTTTCCTCTTTGTTCATCGTCCTTCTTTCTTTTCTGGGAGTTTTGCGGCCTAAAAGCTCCTAAAAGCCATAGATCTAAGAATCAATTAAGAAACCTAATTTTTCCGACCTCGGTTACCGACGACGACGCTTACGAAATAACACAAAACGCACCCTGAGTTATTGTGCTTTCGTTAGGGATCCCTCTTATGGTGGTAACAGGTCGTTTGGTGTTAGTTTGAGGGTGGTTTGAGGGCTCGTCAGAGAAACTGGACACTCACCGACGTTTGTCCGAAATCTCTCTCTCTCTCTCCAAATTTTCTCTCTTTTCTCGCTTTGCAGGTGTTCTGAAACTTTGCAGGGTGTCGTGGGCTGAGGGTGGGCGTGCTGTGGTCATCGTTTTGCGTGGGTTCCGCGAAACTCGGCGGTCGCCGGAAAACTCGCAGGTTTTCCGGAGACTGAGTTTTTTTTTTTTTTTACCTATTTTATTTATTTATTTTTATTATATGTATATATATATATATATATATATATATATATATATATATTCCTTTCTTTCTCGGGTCTTTACACTAAATTTCCACATATTCAGAGTCGCTACTAACGTCTCATGCTTATCTATAATGCGGAAATATATAACTCTTACATTAACATCATTTATAACGTAAACTTTGAAAAGATCTTAAAATAACTTCTTCTCTAAAAAACATAGCCATGGTCTTACGTGTTTAAATACGAAATACTGAAATTTAGAGAAAATAAAAACAAACACAAAATAATTTAAAACAATGAAATGCAAATCAACCTATTCTAACCTAAGACTAGGAATTTAAATATGAGTCTACCCAATGCACGTGCCATGCTCGTGATGTCGCCGCCCTCCGTACAAGTGTATCATGTCTTTACCTGAAAAATGATGTGGCACACAACCTGAGACGAGTATTTCAAAGAATACTCAGTAAGTGGCCCCACTATAGGGGCCATGTAAATGCAAACACATGCAATCATAATTTAGGGACCTATCTCTAACATTATAAGGGTGGCCTCCCGTCTCAGACAAATTGTGTAACGACCCAAAATTTTCTACTTAATTTAAGGTCGCTACTGTATACATACCATAAACATTGAATGCGGAAGACTTCATTTAAATTCCATAAAACATAACCTTTAACTTAAAACACAGTCATGAACTTACGTGGTTCGAAAACATCTTTAAAACGACACGACAAAAGACTAAATAAAATGAATAAAAGTTTAAGTTTAAAAAAAAAAATCCTATTCTAGCCTAAGACTAAGAAAATAAATACCACTACCTTATGCATGCGCCATGGTCTCGAGTTGCAATGCCGTCGTCAACCGTATAGGAGTGCCTTGCCTTAACCTGAAAAAGTAAAGTAGCACGAGGCTTGAGTATTTCTAGAATACTCAGTAAGTGACCCCCTATCGAGGTTATGCAACAATCACATGCAATGAAATGATGGGACCTATCTTTCGTTTCGTTTCGTTTTCCCTACGATGTAATCGTAACAGGTAATCGTGGACGTGTACCATATACTCTACACGCAGCCCATACGTGCGAGTATGGGCTCACCAGCTAGTTCGCATACCGCTAGGCCACTGTCCCTAGCCGATGGGCATGCTCTGAGAGCCCTTATACCGGGACCCGTTAAAACTAGAACCGTCACGGCAGCGCTATGCAAAGCATAACGATCGTTATCCTACCATTGGATGTACGCGTCCGTACCCTCGTGATGGGATAGTGGCATCCCCCCAAATGCATGAGCACACAATTACAGTTATCATTAATGACATAACCCCCTGTCACGTTTTCATGCTTACATGTCATTCTCATTCTCATTTCTTTACATATCATACATATTCCTAACGGGGTTATGTTTCATGCAATTTACCGTATTTCATGTCATACAATTCATGCAATTACATTCAAATATTCATACAAACAAGCCATAATCGTTCAAGGATCACACATCGTTACATGCATTACACATCACATCAGACTAAAAGCATACATTCACGTTCACATAACTACGTACTTAAGCACAATAATCTAGCATACAATGCATCATATCATAAACAAGTCATAACGTAAATACTTCATAGTCATATCGTTCTCTAACTTACCATAGCCTTAACGTTCTTATACCTATCACAGTCGTATCATTACGTAACGTACCTTAGTCATATCGTCACAAGAACGTCCCCTAACGCTATCGTTCTATCAATCTAACACAAACCTATCCCTTTCTACCCATAGCACTCCGGTATGTAACTTAACATTAACGTTTCATGAACGTATCTTACTTCTATCATTACATTTCGTTTTGTGCATCCTTCTCGTATCCTATCTCAAACATATCCTTGAGCACATTGTACCATAATTATTATCATACAAACCACATATAATAACATAGCATAACATATAGGAAGCATATCGATCCACAGACAATTCACACATATCAACATATATGACACGTGCAGAACCACAGGGCACGTGTCAACATCAAATATAACCATGCCGATAGTAAGGTCACTTACCTGGCTAGCTTAAGTCGTTGTCACGAATATATCCTTAATGAAAGTTTAATTTTGTCATTTGAAATCCAAGTCAACTTACGTGAGCCCAGGACATCAGTTTCAAATTTGAACTCTATCAAATTATTTCTCTCATTTACATGGTTAAAATTCTGATATTTAACCAAATTTAACCGAGCTTCATGCCCTCTAATATTTCCTGTTTTATTTTTAAATTGTGTTCAACTAATCTTTCCTCAATCTTCCCTCTTCTTAATTATTTTTAAGAAGGTATTATTAATTTTGTTAATCTATTCCTACTTCCAAATCTTCCCTTTTTATTTTTAATTATTATTTTTCTTTTCAGGTGTTCTCGATTCCTATTTCTATTTCACTTTTTCTTATTTCCTTTGTCTTCCTTCTGATTTAGTTAACAATTATATTCTTAGCTTTTAATTTACTCGATTCATTTGGTTATATTCTTTTCCTATAATTCATATAAAATTACAACCTAAATCATTGCAACAATTCAGTAGATCTAAATCATTGCAACAATTTAGTAGATCTAAAATATAATTGGTTGTGATTTTCTAAACTCATACAGAATTCTTTTCATTTAATCTCTAATTCAAAACTAAATAATTAACCAAATTAATATTATTTAATTAAAATAAAAGGAAGATTTAACATAGGACTGCTTACCTCTTCAAATGACATATCTACTCTGGCGGAACTAATCTGCTTCAACCTTTTGTTTTTTTCTATTTGTTTTTGTAAAAAGGAAGAAATTCTAGGTAAATCTGCCGTTGTTTTTACAGAAAATGAATTTACTGATTTGTTGCCATATTTATTTTTAGGGAAGGAGTGATGAGAAATTGAAAGAAGGAGGGATCCGTTACCAAATGTTTTTCTCTTTTAATTTTTATTTATTTATTTATTATTTTATTATTATTATGATATTATTATTATTATTATTACTATTTTATTTTATTTTATTTTTTTTCGGTTGTTACAAATTGGATGTGTAGTACTTCCCTACACACAACTCACACGTGCGAGTGTGAATCCACAGGGCGTTCGCACACCCCCTGGACCCTCTGGTCAAACTAATCTGTAGTGACTTCCAGAGGTCAGCGGAACTCCCATAGTGTCATGCGCCTCATGAACACCCTCAATTGTGCGCATTCACACTCATCATCATACTGTGCGCGTCCGCACCTACCATCTCTAGGGGAAGTAGCCCTATGCTTATGAACATACAATATGCATGATCTCCCTCTAAATCTATCATAATGTCTCTTCTGACACAACCCTCTAGTCTTATCTCTTTGTTACTCTAGGTAACACATACTCGTAGATATTTGTATTAATATCGTTTTCCTATTAAGGTAAACGTCACACAATCATCATACTCATCTTATTGCCATAAAGTGCATCAAGCATATTAAGTATGTCATTCATCGAAATATATATACTTCGCACATCATCAAGCCTAATAACTCATATATCATCATATACTCAGACAGCATCATACGATACAACTCATACAATTTTTTGCTTATCTTATAGTAAGGTTACTTACTTGATTAGCTTATATTGGTGTCATCAATTTATCCTTAATGAAAGTTCGATTTTATCCTTTGTATCCAAGTTAACCTATATGAATCCATGACATCAATTTCAGGTTCAATTCTCTAACTCTTACAATGGTTCATGTGGTAGACTTCTTGCGAGCATTAAAAACTTTACATGGATAAAGTGAACGTTATAATATATATTTAAATATATATACTTATTATATGTATATATTCTATTTATATTAAGATTTCATTTTCTATTTTTTTATTTGAGTGACTACTTTCTTGTGTTCTGATATTCTTTTAGTGTACTCTCTTTTATCTCTTAATTTTTATTCAGAGATATTATCTAATTTTTAATCCATTTTTACTTAATTATATTATTGGTCAATTTCAATCTATTCTTACTCCTAGTCTTCCCTTTTATTTTTCTCTTTGTATTTTTTTTTCTTTTCATTTTATATTTTGACGTTCTTTGTTTCCTGTTCTCATTATTTATTTATTTTTCTTTTTTCTCTCCGGGTTCTTTCCTGCCCTTTTTATTTGTTTTTTTTTTCTTTATGTATTCCCTCTTTTCTTTTTTCTATATTTCCTTTTCTTTCTTTTATTTTGATTTTGTTTACAGAATTTGGCCTGATGTTCTCTGTTTTTTTTTTCTTTTGATAACAGTATTTTGACCTCTCTCTAGTCTTCTCTTTTTATTTTTCTTCTTTTATGTTACGTATTCTAATTAGTTATTCTCTCTAGGGGTGTACATTCAACCCGACAACCCGAACCAATCCAACCCGAACTATAAGGGTTGGGTTGGGTTGGATTAGTATTTCGAGTAGGGTTGAGTTCATTTTTCTGAACCCGAACTGAATCGGTTCGGTTTCAGGTTCGTGGGCAAAACGCTCGGGTTGACCCGAGCCAAATAAAATATATAGAAGTATTAGGAAGATTCTTTCATATTAATGGGTTTGCCAGAGTGGTATTAAGGTTAGTCTATGAATATTTATGCCCGAATTCGCTGCCAGCTAAATGTATGTTTCCGGTTTTGTTATTTTTAATTTCTTTGTTTTGTTTATATTATTTTATTATTTAATTTCTTTATCTTTGTTTAATTATATATATATATATATATATATATATATATATATATATATATATATATTTTAAATACCTTACTATTTCATACTCTTTTTAAAACACATTAGAATAAACTATAACTAACTTATTTCTTTCCTGATCTTGTATTTTTGTTACTTTAACCAATTTTAAAAAATGTCGGTATTTAGTTGTTTTTAATTTTATGACAATATTGAACTATGTTAATATGTTACAATTTTCGCTCGTTATTTTGTATTAATTTTTTTTTGTCAATAATTATAGGTTGATTTGTGTTTGTTTGAGAACTTTTAATATATTTTATTTAAGATTGTACTCTTTTTAAAACACACCCGAGTTCGACGCCAGCTAAATGTATATTTCCGGTTTTGTTATTTTTAATTTCTTTGTTTAATTTTATTTATATATATATATATATTTTAAAATACCTTAATATTTCGTACTCTTTTTAAAACACATTAGAATAAACTATAACTAACTACTTTTTTAAAACACATTAGAATAAACTATAACTAACTTATTTCTTTCATGATCTTGTATTTTTGTTACTTTAACCAATTCTAAAAAATGTCGGTATTTAGTTGTCTTTAGTTTTATGACAATATTAAACTATGTTAATATGTTACAATTTTCGCTCGTTATTTTTTATTGATTTTTTTTTTGTCAATAATTATAGATTGATTTGTGTTTGTTTGAGAACTTTTAATATATTTTATTTAAGATTGTACTCTTTTTAAAACACACCCGAGTTCGACGCCAGCTAAATGTATGTTTCCGGTTTTGTTATTTTTAATTTCTTTGTTTTGTTTATATTATTTTATTATTTAATTTCTTTGTTTTGTTTAATTTTATTTTTATATATATATATATTTTTTAAAATACCTTAATATTTCATACTCTTTAAAACACATTAGAATAAACTATAACTAACTTATTCCTTTAATGATCTTGTATTTTTGTTACTCTAACCAATTTTAAAAAAGGTCGGTATTTAGTTGTCTTTAGTTTTATGACAATATTGAACTAGGTTAATATGTTACAATTTTCGCTTGTTATTTTTTATTGATTTTTTTTTTACAATAATTATAGGTTGATTTGTGTTGGTTTGAGAACTTTTTATATATTTTATTTAAGATTGTACTCTTTTTAAAACCCATTAGAATAAACTATAACTATCTTTTTAAAACACATTAGAATAAACTATAACTAACTTATTCCCTTTAGGATCTACTGTTGTATTTTTGTTACTTTAACCAATTCTAAAAAATGTCTGTATTTAGTTGTCTTTAGTTTTATGACAATATTAAACTATGTTAATATGTTACAATTTTCGCTCGTTATTTTTTATTAATTTGTTTTTGTCAATAATTATGATTGATTTATGTTTGTTTGAGAACTTTTAATATATTTTATTTAAGATTGTATCCGAATTAATTATAGATTGTGGATAAATAAAACTTAAAAAAAAAAAATTTGACAACCCAACCCGAACCCAACCCGAAAATAGAGGGTTGGGTTGTGAAAAATGTTGGGTTGGGTTGGGTTACCAATCCAACCAACCCCAACTTTTGAGTTGGGTCAAAAAAATCCCCCAACCGGGACCATATACACCCCTAATTCTCTCCAAACCTTTCCTTTCTCTTATCTCTCTTTTCTTTTTTTTTTCTTCTTTTAATTCTGTTATCTCTAATTTTCTTTTTTTTTTCTTCCTTTCATTAGGTTAACTTTTAAATTCACATGACACGATTAAATTCTTCTTTCCAAATTTTTCTTTTCTATTATCTGTATTTTCCTTTTTTTTTTTCTTTCTTTAATTCAGTTAACATTTAAATTCACGAATATAGCATATATGACTTCATTTATCCAAATACATATAAAATTATAGACCTAAATCATTGCAAAAAGGAGATCTAAAATATAATTGGTTTAATTCAGTTAACATTTAAATTCAGGAATATAGCATATATGACTTCATTTATCCAAATACATATAAAATTACATACCTAAATCATTGCAAAAAAGAGATCTAAAATATAATTGGTTGTGATTTCCTAAAAATAAAATTAGGATAAACAAAAAGTAATAATGTAATTTGTGATTTCCTAAAAATGAAATTAGGATAAACCAAAAGTAGTAATGTAATATGTGATTTCCTAAAAATGAAATTAGGATAAACGAAAAGTAATAATTTAATATGTACCTTAACAACAACAACATCTCTTCAAGTATATATGCTTTTATGGTGAAGGTCATTTTTGTTTTTTTTGTTTCTGTCATCTATGATATCTGTTTTGTTTGTTTCTTTAGTTTGGATCTGAGATATTTTTTTTGTGTTCTATTTTTTTTTCTTCAGATCATTTTGCGGTTGTAGTAGGTGCTAAGGAGAGATATTTGGAGAGAGTGGAGAGAGAGTATTATTATTATTATTATTATTATTTACCTATTATTATTATTACTATTATTTATTTAAAATTTTCAGAGTAATCGAACATAAAAAAAATACTTGATGAATTGACCATGACTGATTTAGTGTACAAATAAAAGCTCGCTCTGATACCAATTTATTGAAAGTAAAACTTGCTCTGATATTAATATGTTAGAATAACACTCACGAAATTGTGAAAGAGATGTCGAGAGGGGGAGAGACAAGGAGGCAAAGAATTCTGAAAACCCTTTCTCTATTGGGCTGTACTTCTTGTTCTCTATACTTTTGCTCTCGGTTTTACAATGGGAGAACAACCTAATTGATAGGTTTTCTAAACGCTTAAATTGGCTATCCCATATGCCATCATTTTCTAATCCATTCAAAGTTTCCACTATTTCTGAAATAGTTATTAACTTTTTTTTAGACGACAAAAAAGAAAGAATTAAAACTACTCTTTTTCATTTGAGTTTATTCCCAACATTTGGATCAAAATTTGGTAAAATGAAAATTTGACCCATTGATTAAGGCCTTCATCAACTCTGATTTCGATTTTGATTATTTTAATTTAATGGTTGGAAATCTAGCAAAGTAGAAATAATTCTAGATTCTCTTAATAACATGTATATCTTTGCGGTCAAATTACCCTGTATGCCCAC
Source organism: Cucurbita moschata (assembly GCF_002738365.1). Lineage (NCBI taxonomy): Eukaryota > Viridiplantae > Streptophyta > Magnoliopsida > Cucurbitales > Cucurbitaceae > Cucurbita > Cucurbita moschata. The sequence goes on along the minus strand of NW_019268558.1, from coordinate 449,803 downwards.
GATTATGATTTACTGTTGGATTTTTGCTAATCAGTGCATCCACCAAGTGTCTATCATCTAAGGAGATGCCTCCTAATTAAAAATCAGGAGCAATAACAATGTTGGCCTCCTAATTAAAGCTCGAAGCTCGAATGAAAGCCATGCTGCTGCCAACTTTACACATAATCCAACTTTGTCAAATGAAAGAGTGTTTTTGTTTGCCATCATGAAAAGCTTAAGAGTCAGCCTCTCAAAAAGAGGAGGAAGGCCGACGTCTGGGATTGACCAGCTTATGGATAAGCAGGATATGATGCTCAAGATGTTTGAACATTCTGATGCCCATAATAGAACTTATTAGGAGTATGCCAAGAATATAGACAATGCAAACACACTTTACAAAGCCTTATGTTTCATTCCCACTTTTCCCATACGAGGTTCTGGCTGCTTGGATTTCTCCACCTTCTCTCACCGACAAAGATTACAATTACCCTAAAGATGAAGATTGTGAGGTAACCGAAGTAAGAACGATTGCACTCGCGCACCCATAAACATAAATTAAACAAAAAAACACAAAGATTTTTACGTAGTTCAGAGAAAAGAAATTCCCCTACATCCATGAGTAGCAATTGAAATCAATAATCTAAGTGTTTACAAAGTGTATATCTTACATTCTCACACTACCTCTCAACAAAGTTCCTCTCAAATGTTATTCAACAAATATAAAATGACATTCAAACTCAATACTTCTCAACCATCGTAGACAACTATAGGGATATAAATGGAAGATGAACCAAAAGGGTTATTGTCACGACCCAAACTTCACTATGAGCCATAACTCAAAATGACAAATTGTATATGCATAAAAAAAAAAACTCAAAAAGACATCAAGACTAAAATTTCATATATTTCAAAAGAAGAAAATTTCAATACAATGTAATAAATCATGACTAGTTTTGACAATGAAGAAACATGAATGGTTTGTGTAAAGAAAGAAGACTAGACTGACATCACAGGACACACTTTTCTTTATGACCATCCACGTCTTTCAAACACGCCTTCTCTCGACTCATAGCATCACGCACCTGAAAAGGAAAATGTAGGAAGGATAAGTATAAAAATTATACTTAGTAAGCCACCTACTTGTAGGCTTTCATCGCGTTCTAGGCATAATAGATTTCCACTGGCTACTCATTAGCTCTAAGATATTTGGTTCTAGTCTTATCTCCTAGGACCTTTTCTAGTCTCCAGCCTTTCATTTCAAACTCTGAGACTTCCTTATGCTGACCTGTGAATGACTAGTCACCTGTGAGGCATTACCTCTTGCAATGGCTCTATGAGACTATATGGTGCCTTACCTAGGGGTGAGCTGAAACCTCCTAAGTCCATAAAGTCACCCTTGTTAGGGGGCGCGACCCCTCCCTTATCCCATGCAGTTAATGAGCTGTATGATGTGGGTCTCTCATTCCCCATGCGAAATGACTAGGTTTAGTCAGGTTTGATAAAAAACCCATGTTCCCCCATGAAGATATTGACACGTTCACTCATCTTGCAACTAAGAACAACTCTTAAGGTTGTTTGTAAGCCATGGTGATATGTTAGGCTCCTAGGAGAAAAGTTAGGTCTAAAGAGGTAACTAGTCAACCTAACCACAAGTCCCTAGTTTTAGCATGATACTAGTTCATTAGAAGCAACTGGGTGTGCACACAATAGTTATCTAGAATCATCATACATATATATCAGGTAAAATAAACGTACATTCTCAACGGGGTGATGACTATGAAAAAAGACAAATAAAATCTTAGTCACACTATTTTGCTTTTAAAAACTAGAGACAAAACACTCTATTTATGTGAAAAAACACTATTTTATTACTTTCTCTTTTTTTTTTTTTCTCTACTTCTTCACCCGAGAAAGAACAATCTATTTATAAGCATACACATGATCTTTTAAAACAATAATAAAAACTAATTATAGCTATAAAGACCCCACTATTTCCTAAGCCAACTTTTGGCCTTTCATCTTCAAGACTCTTACCCTTTCATCTTCACCACTAACTTTTGAATTTAAAACATTAAAGAAAATAACATTTAATGTTTATTCAACAAAACTCCCCCATAAACTTAAATGCTTCTACCATCCGTCATGTCAATCATTTTCTTGTATTTGTCGAAAAATACTTTCGGTAGCGGTTTTGTAAAAATATCTACAACTTGATCCTAACTTGCCACATGCAACAATTCTACACTTTCTTCCTTCACATGATCTCGGATAAAGTAAAAACGAACATCAATGTGTTTGCTTCTTTCATGGTTCACTGGGTTCTTTGCCAACTCAATTGCTGATTTGTTGTCAACTTGAATCACGGTCGTACCTAGTTGCTTTAGCTCCATTTTGCTCAACAAATTTCTAAGTCATATCGCGTGACATACACACCAAGATGCTGACACATATTCAGCTTCACATGTCGAGAGCGTCACAATCAGTTGTTTCTTTGAAAGCCAAGTAAATGCTGTGTTGCCCATAAAGAATACATAATCCGATGTACTTTTCTGATTGTCTGTCTCTGTACCAATCGCTGTCAGAGTAACCAACCAACTTGTAATCTTCTGCTTTCGAGTAGAATAACCCAAGTGAGACTGTTCCTTAGATGTATCGTAGGACTCGCTTCAACGCCTTCCAATGTGAATAAATTGACTCCTCCATGAACCGACTTATAATGCCGATACTTAATGAAAGATCTGGTCTTGTGCATGTAAGATAGCGAAGGCTTCCTACCAAACTCCGGTATCTATTTGCATCTACTCGTTCTCCTTCATTGTACTTTGAGAGTTTTGCACCTAGTTTCATTGGTATTGATACCAGGTTGCAATTTTCCATCTTGTACTTCTTCAAAATTTCTTTTGCATATGTCTCCTCCACTCTTCTTTGAGTAAAGTGCATGCTTGTGGGGACATTGCTTGTACCCGTTCTCCTTGAAATATGTATCGATACGAGAATTTCATGCTCACGGTGCTTGCTTCAACCTGTAAAACACCTTCTTCAATTTTAGTACCTTCTTCTTTTCTCTAATTTTCATGTACTCGGGTAGTTGTTTGATGTAGACTTCTTCTTCAAGCACACCATACAAGAATGCCGACTTTGACATCTACTTGAAAAACCGGCCATTTGAATTGAGCCGCTTGAAAAATGAGCAATCGGATTGTCTCCATTCTTGCAACGGGAGCAAGCACTTCGTCATAGTTGATTCCCTCCTTTTGCTTGTATCCCTTCGCAACAAGTCGCGCCTTGTACCGCTCTATCTTGCCTTGAGCATTCATCTTTTTCTTGAACACCCACTTGACACAAATGGGCTGATTTCCTTCCGGTAATTCAGTTAACTCCCATGTATTGTTGCGATAGATCACTTTAATCTCCTCATCCATAGCAGTTTGCCACTTCTTGTCTCGCACCACCTCTTCAAAGCTGATATTTTCAACATCTGCCAGAAGACATATAAGGTGTACCTCATTTGTTGAATCATACAAATCTTACAAATTTCACATTTTGGGTTGTCGTGGTACATCTTCATTGTCGAAAATTCTTGAGTTTGTTGGTATACTTGGTGCAACGACTAATGATTCTCCAACGACTATTAAGCCATCCTTTTGCAAGTAATGAACCGTACCTCGGCCTTTGACCTCCAACTATGAAGCATCTCCAAATGACACATGACCATCTTCAATCTTTTGCAACTCTTTGAATAGGTACTTGTGACCACACATATGGTTGCTTGCCCCTGAGTCGAGGTACCACAGAGTGTTGTTGTTGATGTTGTCTTCATTTTGAGCCATCAAGAGAAGATCTTCATTTGTTACGTCTTCCAAAGCTAGGTTGGTTGTTCCTTCCACCTTTTTATCGGCTTGACAATCTTTTGCAAAATGTCCCACTTTACCGCAATTATAACATTTGTCAGAGTTACAATCATTTGCATAGTGACAGAATTTGTGACATTTGTAGCACCCAATGATGGAATAATTTGATCGGCCGCCTCTTCCTCGACCGCGTCCTCTTCCATGCCAATTTGCTTGGCTCGACTGTCCCTTCTCCTTATAGTACCCTTCATGACTGCTGCCTTAACCACCGCGACCATTTCCACAACTTTCATGATCACGACCTCTACCTTGAAAATTTTGAGAATAGAGTACCTTTTCATCTTTGATTGACGCATTGGTTTGAAGTGCTTGATCGAGTGTTTCCTCCTTCTTCTTCTTATGTTGCTTGTGTGCCTCGAGAGAACTGACAAGCTCGTTGACCGTGAACGTCGCTAGGAGAGGTACTAGTTTGAAGATAAAAATACTCAATAATTAGTCTACTTGTAGACTCTCATCACATAAAATTCCTAGTAAGTTTTCACAAACTTTTCTTTAGGTTTTAGGAAGATTGAGCCTAATTCTATAACTATCTAAACTTTTTGGAAGACCTCGAAGTTTTAAGCATGTATCTAACATGTCAAAGACGATCTTGAAGCCTCTAAGTTGTTCACCATATTCAAAAGGTCGTGAATCTACTAGACGATGTATCTCTTCTCTAGAGTGAATTAACTTTTCTATTCTTTAGACTTAGTTAACTTGCATAGACACAACAATACGACATCTATTAGTCTAAACATGATCTATCGAAAATTAACTAACTAGCCCTAGCGTAGGCCATCAAACACGTGTTGCTCATCAAACACGTGTACTCACATGTTCGAAACATGGAGACAAAAGTCAAGTTAGCATTTAAAGAGTATATCATGACTTTCTGTTATGTTATAATTGCGCATTTAAAGAGTTTCCTTTTCTATTGTGGTAGATGATGGCACCAAAGAGACGGAGACCCTATGTTGGGCCCGGACTCAGAAGGGGAAGAAGAAAAGTCGTTCAAGACACCCCTATTCCAACACCTGAAGTGGAGCAACCATAACCTCAAGAGGAGGTTAGCGACACACCCCAACTAGCGAGAGAGCCGTACTGCGGGCATCTAGAACAAAAAGGCATCGAAAGAGGGCAAATGCCCAAAACTTGCTTGATATAGATCTTGCTACTCCCCTCTCCGAGGAGGTCCCATTGATGCCAGCCACTAGTACATAAGTTCCTCCCAGGCAGCCGTTAGCCACACCCACACTAGACATATTACAAACATTCATGTTGACCTCAATGAAAAATCAGGCTCTGATTACCCAAATGATGCAGACACTGGTGGCTAATCAGACGACAGTGCAAGGGACCAGAGATTCAGGAACTATGACCATGGAGTCCCATTTGTTGAAATATTTCCAGAGGCATAAATCGCCTTCCTTTGACGGAGGCAAGGTGGATCCCATCGTAGTAGAGAACAGACAAGAGACTATAGAAAAAACCTTCTATTATATGAACTGCTCGCTAGAGTATCAAGTCCATTGTGGGACATATATGTTGAAAGGAGAGGTATACTTCTGGTGGAAGGGCGCTCAGAGAATCATTGCATCACAAGGAGAGTCTATCACCTAATGCCAGTTTAAAGAAGCCTATCTCTACAAATACTATCCAGTCACTGCCAGGATGAAACTGCAGGCAGAATTCCTTGAACTGAAAGAGGGAGTCAAGTAACTGCAGGAATATGATCTGGAGTTCAACAGGTTGGCAAGTTTTTCTCCAGCGTATGTTAGTACTAAGGAGTTGAAGGTCGAGCGATTTATTGCTAGCCTAAGGGAGGAGCTGAAGGGGCATGTGGCAACCCAGACATCCTCTAATTATGCATAAGCCCTTCAGGTGGCGATCCTCATCAACACGCCCTACATCGACAAGCTATATTCGGGGTCAACTCAGTCATCCCACACCGCAGTCTAGGGGAAGAGGACAAATCAAAGCCACCCTAGAACTGGTAGATCGCCTCACGGTCGCACTGGTAAGTGGGGAAAAGTCTTGGTGCACAACAAGACCATTTTTCCTTGCCGGCGTCCTCACACGGGAGGGTGCAGAGCAGGAACAAATGCATGCTACAGATGTGGCCAAGTAAAGCACTTTGCAGCAAATTTTCCTCATAGGAACGATCAACATGCTAACCGACATGCGATATAGAACCAGAGGTGCTGAGGTGCTCGACATCAGCAGGGGCGAGCTGTAGCCCATGTGACTACAACCAGGCAAGTTGACGAGCCTAACGCAGTTGTTACAGGTACGCTACCCGTTTTCAGTCATTTGGCTTTAGTGTTATTTGATTTAGGTTCAACACATTCGTTCGTATCTAAGAAGTTTGTAGAGCTAGCACACCTAGAGAAGAAACCTTTAGAGATCACCCTGTCAGTGTTCACCCTGCTCACGAACTATTGTTAGCTACCCATAGAGTCAAGGGAGATAGTGTAACAGTGTCAGGACGTGTCATCGAAGCTACACTGATAGTGTTAATCATGCAAGACTTCGATGTCATCTTGGGTATGGATTGGCTAGGCGAGAATCGTGCTCTGATAGATTGTGAGACTCGAGTAGTTACTTTTAGACTCCCGTCAGTGGACAACTTTACCTACAAGGGATCCATTTCCAAAAGAACCTCAAGCATCATAACAACACCGAAGGGCAGGAAGATGATTCGTAGTGGCACTAGTGCACTTTTAGCTAGTGTAACCTTAGACAACAGTAACAAGCTGACAATCTCATCAGTACACATCGCCAGGGAGTTTGTAGATGTTTTTCCAGAGGATCTGCCAAGTTTGCCCCCAGTCAAGGAAGTCGATTTTGGGATCGATTTAGAATGAGGAACCGTGCTGATCTCCAAGGCACCCTATAGAATGGCACCTGCAGAACTCAAGGAATTGAAGGAACATTTATAGGAGCTGTTGGATAAGGGTTTCATTTGACCTAGTGTATCACCCTAGGGAGCCTTTTTTATGTTTTTCAAGAGGAGGGACGGGTCTCTGCGACTGTGTATTAATTACAGGGAGCTAAACAAGGTCACCATAAAGAATAAGTACCTCCTCCCAAGAATTGATGACTTGTTTAATCAGCTATAGGGAGCAACAATTTTCTCTAGAATTGACTTGAAGTCAGGGTATCATCATTTGAGGATAAGAGAAGAGGATATACCCAAGACAACCTTTAGAAGTCGTTATGGACATTACGAGTTTCTTGTTATGTGCTTTGGTCTTACCAATGCACAGGGTGTTTAAGGAATTCTTAGACACTTTTGTCATAGTGTTCATTGATGACATTCTAGTATACTCTAAGTCAAAGGTAGAGCACGAAGAGCACCTAAGGAAAGTCCTGACAATACTGAGAGCCCAACAGCTGTACGCCAAGTTTTCCAAGTGCGAGATTTGGCTATTTGAAGTAGAAAGGGCTCAATATGAGACATAGGAGATGGTTGGAACAGGTAAAGGATTAAGATATCGGGATCCTGTAACCGAGCAAAGCTAATGTTGTAGCTGATACATTGAGCAGATAGGTCATTCATACTTCTGCGATGATCACCAAGCAGGAAAGATTACATGATGAGATGAGAGGGATGGGATAGAGGTTGTGGTTAAAGAACACAGATGACCATTTAACCCACCCTATGAAAACGAGTTATTGACGCTCAGAGGTCTGATGAAACCTCAGTAAGTGTGGAGTCAGACTGAGGGAGAGAGACCAGTTGAGTATTCTATATTCTCAGACAGGTGCCTGTTGTGACTGAAGCCCATGATACATCTTATACGTTCCACCCTGGAAGAACGAAGATGTATCCTGATCTAGAAGGATATTATTGATGGCCAGGGATGAAGAGAGGTATAGCGTTTTTTGTAAGTCGTTGCTTTGACCTCTCAGCAGGTGAAGGCCTCAAGACAGCCCCAGCAGGATTGCTACAGCCCTTGAATGTTCCTTAGTGGAAATGAGAAGCAGTTTGTATGGATTTCATCTCGGGTTTGCCAAAGACAAAGCACGGTTTCAACGTAATCTAGGTAGTTATAGACAAACTAACCAAGATGGCCCACTTCATTCCAAGTAAGTCCACATATCGAGTGGACCGGTGGGCTTAATTATATATCAGGGAGATAGTACGCATGCACGGGGTACCAGTGTCCATAGTATCAGACCAAGACACCAGGTTCACCTCTCAATTTTGGAAAAATCTCTAGAAAGCACTGGGGACTCAGTTAAGGTTTAGTACAACGTTTCATCTTCAAATGGACGGACAGACAGAAAGGCTGAATCATATATTAGAAGATATGTTGCGAACCTGTGTCATAGATTTCTGGGACAAAACATCTGCCTTTGATGAAATTTGCCTACAATAACAGTTATCAAGCGACCATCCAGATGGCCCCTTTCGAGGCACTATGTGGGCGTAGGTGTCAAACACTAGTGTTTTAGGAAGAGGTAGGTACGCAACAACTTTTGGGACTGGAATTGGTTTAGGTCAACAACGCAACGATGCAAAAAATCAAGTAGAGAATACTCACTGCCCAGAGCCGAAAGAAGAGCTATGCGGATTTGCATAGAAGAAAACTCGAATTCGAGGTGGGTGACCATGTGTTCCGGAAGGTAACCCCTATGAGGGGGTGTTGAGGTTCAAAAAGAAGGGAAAATTGAGCCCAAGGTTCATAAGCCCCTTCAAGATTCTAGGGAGAGTTGGGGTTGTGGCCTACAAAATTGCCCTACCACCGAACCTTGCCGCCGTACACAATGTGTTCCACGTGTATATGCTACAAAAGTACACTCTAGACTCTACTCATGTGATTGAACATGAAACGCTTCCTCTTCGAGGAGATCTGTCTTACGACGAGAAACGTAACAGAATTTTGGCTCAAGACACTAGGTGATTACGCATCAAAGTTATTCCCTCGGTGAAGGTCTCATGGGGTAACCACCATGAGGAAGAGGCAACTTGGGAATGAGAAGAGGACGTGAAGAGAGCCAATCCTAAACTCTTCCAAGAGATGCCCACTTTCGAGGACGAAAGTTCCTAAAGAGGGGAGAGTTTGTGACGCTCGAAAAAAAATATTCAGCCAAGTCAACAAAGGGGCAAATGTGTCATTTTGACCCTCCAGCCATTATAGTTGTCCAAGGACCCTCAATTAGAGTACGTGCAAAGAAAAGAAAGTTAAGGATAGAAAAGTTGAGACGAGATAGAAGGAGCCGCTGTGAAATCTCGTCGGACCATCGCTAAAATCTACTTTCAAACAAGACTTATACACGAGAACTCCCCGCTTGGATGGATTGATAGGCTCGCGAGGTCGATGCTCTGTCAAGATTCAAGATTTTGTGAGGTAGGTACATGATTAATCTTCTTCAGATCTAAGATTCTGCGAGGTAGGTACCGTATGTTCAAATAGGGAGGTTATTCTTCAAGATCTGTGAAGAAACTCGGCCGAAAAATGTGACCAGAGTTGAAATCCAGAGAAGTCACGCAAGAACGGTAAAATAAAAAATGAATATTTTTCGACGCTCAAATCTCATTCTATGTTGAGGCTAAAATCAAGAAAAAAAAAAAATACCAAGATGTAGCTTGTAACAGGACCTAAAACTTTGATGAAGGGATCAACATGATTTGAATTCATAATCGGAAGATATGAAAATGAGAAAATGAAGAAATTTGATAAAAAAAATTGTTCTCTATTACGGATTGCAGGAGAGAAAAAAATTTTCCTGCAGCCACATGTCGATCTGCAGGCGATGAACGGCAGCTCGGTAGGTGGAGGACATGCATCGAGCGTCGATTAGAGCCACGCGTCGAGCATCAGCTGGAGCCACGCATTGAGTGTCGACTGAAGCAATGCAGTTCCAGCGAAATGATGACACGTGTCGCCTATAAAACTCGAACCGAATCGTTAACTTGATCTGAACCGAATAAAATTGCTGACCAGATCTAACTTGAACCGACCCACTGACCCAAATTGGACTACCTGATTTGCGACTGCACAAAAGCAGTCGCACGTGGTACTCGCATGTGCTGCCCGCAAGTGGGCGTTTTCCCGGGGTGTGAGGGCGCGTGGTTGGCGCGTATAAGCCCTTTTTGACCCGTTCTACTTTTGTTTACTCGATTTTCATCCCGATTCTAATTATAACCATGTTTTTATGTGAATAGGGACTTAATCGAGGAAAATCAATATTTTTGGACACCTTACTTGCATAGAAATACTAGCGGTAGGGCACGCATCAACCAAGTAAGTTATCACACGAAACTTAGGAAGAAATACTTGTAGGAAGCGCTTCAGTATGCATGCATGCAAGTTTAATTTCCTTTAGTTGACTAGATTTTTCCATGATACGAGCTTAGGTGGCAAAATATATGAATTATGAAAAGTGAATCATGGTTTATGCTTATGCTTATTATGTGTCTTTTTGTGCATGAACTGTGTATGAATGTATTATATGAATTATTATGTGAATTATCTGAGTGTTGCAATTATGCTTTAAGTTTCTGCTATACATATACATATGTTTAATTCATGCTGAAATTGTGAACTCTTTTCCTCCGAGTGCTTGATGGATGTCGTCGTCCCATTAAGCTTGCATGTTTAATTTGCATGAATTATGTATGATAATGTTAGATGACAATTACATGCACACTCTGTTATTTTTCATGACCCATTAATAGGATAAGCCTAGGGATTTGTGGTTAGAAATGACAAGTCACTCAATCTAGACCTAACCTTCCCCCTGGAACCTAACAGATTACCACGGCGACGAAGTACCTTAGGAGTGTTCTTAGGTGCTAGTTGTGTGAACGGTATTTATAGTTTCGTGGGAGGACCAGGGGTTCCTGATCAGTTCTTACTACTCCTACCCATTTCGCATGGGAAATATGTCTCACGTCATACAACCCATTAGTTGTTGTCTTTAGCTAGAGTAGCTCGCTGCTGGTGAGAATAGGAAGAAAATAACAGAAAGAGCAAGAGAACGAAAAATTTTGGAAGAAAATAACAAAAAGTGCAAGAGAACGAAAGCCTTGGATTATGTTGTGGCTAAAAACCAGTACATATGTTTCTCATTTGATTGGAGTATTTAAAACAGACCGACTCTCTAAAAATAGCCGAAGTGGCCAACTAAACTTACGCAACTCCCCTCTAAACATGGCCGAAATGGTCAGCTAAAATTATGCTACTCCACTGGACCTGTGGATGCATTAAATTGTCTAATAGGAAAATGCAACTGAAGGTGAAAATTATGATTAAACAAAAAAAAAAAAAAGGTTTATTTAACAATCTCCTCGTAACACCTATGGTATATCTACCTTATTGTTTAAACTCCGATCTTTGAGCAGAGTTCCTCAAATTTCACCCGCACCAAAGACTTAGTGAAGATGTCTCCAAGCTGTTCCTTCGTTCGGATGAAGTCAATCTTGATAAGCCCCTGATCTGCACACTCCCAGATGTAATGGAGATTGCTCTAGTCGTGCAAAACTGAGTTTTTGATCAGGGAGATTGTGGATTTGTTGTCCACGTACAACATTGGTAAATCGCCTTCTCTTTCGATCAACTCCTCCATTAGCTACGAAAGCCAGACCCACTGTGTGGCCGCCGTCGAAGCAGCTATGTACTCTGCTTCGCAAGAAGACAGAGTAACTATCTTCTTTTTAGTTGATTGCTAGCAGATCGCGTCGCCTGAGAGAAGTAAATCATCCCGTTGGTGCTCTTATAATCATCAACGTCACCGGCCATGTCACTATCATTGTAGCCGACAAGCTCAAACTTCTTATTTTCTCTCCCTACACAGTTCTCACACCCCAGCTTCTGGTTCTAGCCACATAGCGCAGAATGCGCTTGACAGCCACAAGATGCTCGTCCCTTGGTGCTTCCATCAACCGACTCACGTATCCAACAAAATAGGCTAGGTTAGGGCGTGTAATTACTAGATAGCACAAATTCCCGATGATGCTGCAATAATTGGTGGCATCAACCGCTGGCGTAGTGCCCACCTTTCTTAGTTGGAGCCAGGCCTCCATTGGCGTCCTTGTAGGGTTACTATCTATCAGCTCAGCTGTGTCCAACAGCTTCTTCGCATACGCACCTTGACAGATGGTGATGTCGGCAGTACTCTACTGCACTTTGATGTCGAGGTAGTAGCTGAATGCGTCGAGATCGCTCATCTTGAAGGTCGTTGATATCTCCTTCTTGAATCTTTCAAGAACTTCCATGTCGTCTCCAGTGACTATGAAATCATCAACGTACACTCCCACGACCAACCGCTACTCGCTGTGGCCGCGCGTGTACATGCCATGCTCAGAGGCACAACACTTGAACTTGAGCGTTAGCAGGGTACTGTCGAGCTTCGCGTTCCAGGCTTGTGGTGCTCGTCGAAGCCTGTAGAACGCCTTGTGTAGGGTCAATACCTTGCCAGGGTTGTCGTTGTCGATGAAGCTAGAAGGTTGTCAGACGTAGACGGTCTCCTTCACCTCTTCATTGAGGAAAGCGAACTTCACGTCCATGTCGTGGACCTCCCAGGAATGATGTGTCGCCACCAGCAACAGGCAGACGGATTCCAACCTTGCCACCAATGCGAACACCTCTTCGAAGTCCACCCCTTGCTCTGGACGTAGCCCTTCACCATCAGATGGGCCTTGTGCTTCACAACTCCTTTCTCTTCGTTACACTTGAGCTTGAACACCCATTTGAGCCCTATGGCTCAGTGTCCAAGCGGCATGTCCTCCAGACTCCACATCTTGTTCTCAGTGATGGATGTCATCTCTTCCTACATTGCCTTCAGCCAGCATGGGTTCTTCTCTGCTTCGGCAAAAGAGTTCGGTTCATCCACGCTGATGGCATGTAGTTCGGCCACCTCTTCTTCAAGCTTGACTCGGGGATTTGCAGGACGGTGAAATTCGCCAATGGCTCCATCATCGAGATCAAAGGGCACGACACCATCCTATTCGTCGGCAAGGGTGGTGAGCACTGCAAGCTGAACGACGTATACTTTATCCCTAGGCTCAAGGCTAACCTTATGAACCTAGGTCAACTTGATGAGGCGGAACGATGCTACATCTACATCTAGCACAGGCTGCTCAAGATCTGCGACGATCGACAACGGCTCGTCATGCAAGTTTAGGTGTGCCTCTAAATCCTGGAGTTGAAGATAGAATAGCCGGTCAGCCTCTCGGCTAGAACCAAAGAAGCAGCTTGGAGGTGGCACGCAAGGTACGGGCACCTGAGCTTTCCTGCTCAAATAAACTACACAAGAAGGAGATGGTGTCTGGTTTTCTGGCAATCGAAGGCGTGAACAGGCTGTGTGATGGGTGTCTTATCGACAAGCAGAAGTGCACCTTGTTTCCGTCTCAGGCATCCTACCGCGCGGTCAGCTATTGGATCTCGTGCACAGTGATCTTTACGGGCACATCAAGCTGGCGACCCCAGGCGGCAAGACTTTCTTCCTCCTGCTGATATATGACAAGAGCCGCTTCATGTGGCTGACCCTACTGTAAGCGAAGAATGAGGCGACAGAGGTGATTAAGCACGCTCATGCGCGCATGGAGGCTGAATACGAAAAGAAGATGCGAGTGCTGCACACGAATCGAGGTGCAGTGGTACCTCAAGGTGCCTTACTCCCCCAATAGAATGGAGTGGTGGAGTGCTAGAACCAAACCATCATTGGGACGGCAAGATCACTACTGATGATAGTCGGGATGCTCGAGAGGTTTTGGGGAGAGGTGGTCATGACAGCCGTCTACCTCCTCAACCGGTCGCCAACGCGAAACCACATGAGGTCTGGTACAACAAGAAGCTTGCGGTACATCATCTCTAAGTGTTCGGCTGCGTCGCGTACATGAAGATTACACATCCCCACGTCGCCAAGCTGGATCCCAAGAGCAAGGCATACAAGCTCTATGATCCTATGGGAGGGCGAGCTCACCTATCGCACGACGTCGTCTTCGACAAAAACACCTTCTGGTGGTGGAACGACGTTGCCAAGGTGAACCAGAGCCCAGAATAATTCATGGTGGAGTACCTCGTCACTGAGCCAGGAGAAGGAGGAACGTAGCACGGGGCACTGTCACCACCGCCAGCAGCTGCATCAGGCACGCCTACGCCAAACCAGTCGCAACTCCTGCTATGCCCCTTGAATCAGTGGAGTTTGCAACACCATGTACTGCAGATTCAACGTTGGATGCCGATCACAATGATGATTTGGTGCCCAGGTACCAAAAGATTGAAGACCTACTAGGAGAAGGTGAACCACTGGGACTAGCGGCATGTGAGCTGCTCTTGCTAAAGACAACATTAGCTACATGGGAACGAGTTGGGTTGCGCCCCCCATAGGGGGACTATATGGCCCTAGGTCGTACTCAACACACCCTTAGACAAGATACCATGTGGTCTCAGTTAGCCATGCAGAGATAGCATCTCATAAAGAGACACCAGTCGTTACAACTCGGCATAAGGAACTCTTAAGGACTAAATGAAAGGATGGAGAACTAGAGTAGCTCCAAGGGGCAAGCCCAAAGGGATTAAGACTAGAACCGGATGTCCTAGAGCCAATTAGAAGTCCGTAGGAATCTGTTAAGCTTAGGATGCGATGAGACCCTACAAGTAGGTGGCTTACTAGGAATCTGTTAAGCTTAGGATGCGATGAGACCCTACAAGTAGGTGGCTTACTGAGAATAATTTTATACTCATCCTTGCTATGTTTCCTATTTTTTTTTTAGGTGCATGAGACATCGGGTCAAGAGAGGGCATGATCAGAGATGTGGCTTGTCATAGAGGAATGCATGTCCCACGGTGTTAGTCTAATCTTTTCTTTGGTATTCGAATTCTCATATTTTGTTTCAAAACTATTAATTGTTTGAACCTTTCTTTTTTTATTTTATCCGAATTAATTGATTTCGCTTTAATGCATTTTTAAATGTTTTCGTTGCATTCATGTCGTCGTTTTGAGTCACAGCTCGTAGTAAAATATTAGGTCGTGACACCCCAGGACACGCTTTCCTCTGTGACCATCCACATCTCTCAAACACGCCCTCTCTCGACCCATAGCATCACGCACCTGAAAAGAAAAATGTAGGAAGGATAAGTATAGAATTATACTCAGTAAGCCATCTACTTGTAGGCTTTCATCGCGTTCTAGGCATAACTGATTTCCATTGGCTACTCATTGGCTCTAGGACGTCTGGTTCTAGTTTTTTCCCCTTGGACCTTTTATGGTATTCGTCCTTTCATTTTAAACTTTGAGAGTTCCTTATGTCGAGTTGTGAATGACTGGTTACCTGTGAGGCGCTATCTTATGCATGACTCCATGAAACTATATGGTGTCTTACCTAGGGGGTGAGCTAAAACCTCTCATGCAACTAATGGGCTATATGATGTGGGTCTCTCGTTCCTCACATGAAACGACTAGGTTTTGTCGGGTTTGATAAAAAACCTATGTCCCCCATGAAGTAATTGACACCATTCACAAATCTTGCCACCTAAGGACAACTCTTAAGGTGGTTCGTAAGCCATGTTGGTTTGTTAGACTCCTAGGGGAAAGGTTAGGTCTAAATAGGTATTAGTTAACCTAACCACAAGTCCCTAGTCTTAGCATGATACTGGTTCATTAGAATTAACGGTGTGTGCACACAATATTTATCTAGAATCATCATACATATAGAATGTAAAATAAACATACATGCTCAATGGGGCGATAACATCGATCAAGCATCCAGAGCACAGATCACAAATTCTCATCCTTCTTTCCGCATGAAATAAACATTCATACAACATAAACATAAAACATACCAGCATTCTATACAACATGCTTCCATACTCTTAATTCTCTAATCACCTAGGTTCATTTCATGGTAAACTATCCACCTAAGGTAATTATTCTAGCATGCATGCAATCTAAGTGAATCCTACAAGTATTGCTTCCTACCAGTATTGTTTCCTAAATATCATGTGGTGACTTACTTGATTGACGCGTGCCCTTTTTATTTAGTGTTTCTACTCAAATAGGGTATCCGAAAAGTGTGATTGTATTCAATTAAGTCCTAAATCACATAAAAATATGGTTTGACTTGGAATTGGGATGAAAATCGAGCAAATAAAAGTCAAACAGAGAGAAAAGGGGCTTACACGCGCCTACACGAACCGACGAAGTTAGTACTCGCAGGTATCACACTCGAGTGCCACATGTAGAGAAAAATTCTGAAGTTATGGGTCGTGGACTGGATTTTGGGTTGGATGGTGGGTCGGGTTGATTCGGTTTCCTTCGGACCGTAGGTTCAGTCAAGTGGCAAGTTGGTTTGAGTCGACCCGCGTGGGTCGGTTAAGGTTTGCAGAGGGGATGCATGTCTCATTCTAGTAGAGACCGCGTTGCTCCACGCAGTGATCGATGCATAGCTCCACCCAATGCCTAACACGTGTCCTCTGTCCGGTGGTATGCGTAGATCCTCTTGCCGATTGACACGTGGCTCGCGTGTAAAAATTTCCTCTCTCCTGACAATCGCAAACACAGAATCCGATTAGTTATTCCCTCTTTTCTCATTTTTATATCTTTTAATCTAGAAGTCCAATCACTCGGATTTCTTCAATAAAGTGATAGTATGTAGATCCATCTACACCCTAGTATTTTTCTTGAATTTAAACACCAACCATAGACTAAGTTACGAGTGCTGAAAGTAGGTTCGTTTTTCTTTTCTTATCGTTCTTGGATGACTCTTGTGATCTCCGCTTTTTGATCAAGGTTTCGGCCAAGTTTGTTATAGAAATCTGTAGAGAGTTCTACCCAGAAGAACATATCAAAATCCTAGGCCTCAATTGGTAAGAGAGGTCTCAAATCTGAGGAAGAAGTCAATAAGCTTACCATTCACTTTTGTTTCGTTCGGTTCTTAGTGGAAGGATGCAACTTCGGTCGTTCTGATTTTCTTCTTCCTTCCAAGAAGAAACTCTTGTGTCCATATCTTGGCTGAAAGTGGATTCCGGTAGTGGTTCGGTAGGTTTTTGATGAGATATTCGACGGCTCCTTTCTTCTCTCATCTTTGCTCTCTTACTCGTTTTTCGTTTTCAAGTACTCTGTTAGGATTCCTCTTAGACCTCTGTTATGGCTTGAGGGGCAAAATAACTTCTTTTCTCCTCGGTTGATTTTGACTTTTTTTTTTCAAGTGTAACCGTTGTTAACAAAATAAATGAAAGAGTTATGAACCAAATAAATGTCCATTCATATTTATGTTTAGAAGATTGTCTCATTGGTTTATGAAGTTTGTTTATATGAACTATGCTTTTATGTCTGTTGGAAATTTGAAAGTCTTTTAGGTTTAAGACGAACCAAGAGGAAGTCAATTGGTTCCTCTTCTTCCTTCTTGACTCCATCCCTAAACGAAGCATCACAATTTGACCTTATAGACGATGATAGGGAATTATAGTTGGATGCAAATTTACTTCATATTTATTTAGATATTACATAAAGCGCAACCGAATTATTCCACACTTATTTATCACATACATATAATACATATACATAATATCTATATATTAGAGATATGTTGAAGTAGTAGCCACTTGATATGCTTTTTGCTATTCTTTCAATGCGTGGAATTCCATAGTTGTAAGTTATGAGCTCATTCAGAAATCAATTCCAAAATGACCTCGAGCAGCTTCCCAATGGATAAACTCTTCCATCAATTTGGATACTCCATTAACCCCTGGCTTGTTGGAAAGTAACAGCGCTATTCCTTTAACAACAGGGGAATTAACATCACTCACCAGAACTGGCTTATTGCTAACACTTCGAACTTGAACTGGATGCTCAAATTTACCTCCATGCTTTTGCGCCTTCTGTACCTGTTCAGATAAATTAGACCAACGGTTCTCTAAACTCAAGTATCCAGGATCTGGCTTAAACTTTGATTCAACCTTCTCACAATTTCTCGTCTCAATATACTTAAACCTCGAAGCTTCTGAAAGCATTTGAATCATCACAATAAACGATCTAGGCACAGAATAGCCAGCCTTATAGTGGAACATGTTGCCAATGGAGCTGCTTAATTCAGAGAATCCAAGCTCAATATTCTCTCTTGAAATCTTACCAGCATGCCTCTCAAGATCATCATAATTCCCTTTATACGACAGCGTTTCATGTTTGCTACCTTTAAATAGCACATCATGGGCTTCCTTGGAAACATCTTTTAGAAAATAAGCCTTGTTTCCTGCTTGGTATGCGACAATATAGACATCCACTGTGTCGATTGCAACAGTGATGGATTCACCTTTGTAATTGGTGAGATTGACCAATATGAAGCGTGCTAACCCTTTGGCTGTGGCTGGCAGCACAGGAATGTCGTACACTTTGTGGGAGTTTACCGTAAGTGCCTTACGAAGATCATTAATGAATTGTTTGTAGGTTTGGGCAGTGGCACCCAACAGAGAGAAGCTGAGATTAGCATTGGCGGAAGGACGAGGAGCACGAATGGCAGCATGAGCACCACAGTTTAAGGGAAAGGGAGCTTGTATCAAGTCTTGGGTTGATCCAATGCACTCCATGTCTGAACAATACTCACTTTGCAACCTATATGATCAATTTCAGACTTCTTTTCATATGTGACGTTCTAAGACTTTCATTTTGCTCTATATTTATATACTTTAGGCCATCATATTATGATGATATTTTCACTTTGGGAAAGAAATTTGATGATGTGAAATTACTAGCTGGAATGTTAAGCAACTATAATATTCAAAGTTAGCAAAAGTACATATATTCCACACCTTTTGTTTTTTTATGAACCGCTTATTGAAAGGAGAGATAAAGACAAGGGTAGGTGGAGAAGAGTAGTCATGATATGCCTTTAGTATTATATTTACGTGTGAAGTTCAAACTCATAAAATTCTTGACAAATTTATGATATATTAGGGTCAAATTTTCAATATGTGACGACCTATATTCAAAATTTAGATTAGGATTGATTTCATTTGGATGAGATCTTGGTTCATTCATGTACTTTTTTTATTCATGTATTACATGACCACTAACTTCTATTTTGATTCGTCCATGAATCAGATCTTATTAGAGGATTGGTTTAATATCAATTTGTCAGGATTGGATTTTTTAAACTTTAAACCTTCGTAGATGAAAAAGAAGAAAAACTAAAAGTAAATAAAATGAAAGTAAAATAAAAATGAAATACAATAAAATTTGCTACAATTTTAAATAAACAACCCTACAATTCAAAACAAAACAAAATTCATTTAAATTTATTAGAATGAGTGAATGAGTTCGTCATACAAATTTCAAACAAAAACATGAAATATTTAAAATAGACAGGTATGACTAACGTCTCAAGATGACCTCCTCTATTTCCATAAAACTCTCAATCGCTCCCCTACCTCGTCCGTCCGTGAGCGAACACCTCAAAATGAAATGTAGAATGAGGTGAATATAAAAATACTCAATAAACACTCTATTTGTAGACTTTCATCACATCAAATTTCTAGCAAGTTTTCACGGACTTTTCCTTAGGTTTTTAGAAGTTCGAGCCTAATTCTATAACTATCTAAGCTTTTGGAAAGACCTCGAAGTTTTAAGTAGCTATCTAACATGTTAGAGACCATCCCGAGGCTCTAAGTTGTTCACCATATTCAAGTGTTGTGAATCTACTAGATGATGTATCTCTTCTCTAAGTGAATTAACTTTTCTATTCTTTAGACTTAGTCAACTTGAATAGACACAAGAGTACGACATCTATTAGTCTTAACATCATCTATTGAAGATTAACTAGCAGACAGGGCTAGAGTCACTCTGAGTGTAGGGGAGCAACATCATGTGCTTGCTAGCTACTAGGTTACTTGTGTTGTCCCACGCTTCTTCTTAGGGCAGGTTTACAATGCAAAGACCATTTTCACTGGATAAAGGCACCTGGCTGTCTCGACACACTAAACTATCGAGTCTAAGCTTGGCTCGATGGTAATACTCTTATACTACTACCACTTGGCAGGGTGCTGAAGGTGTGACGAAGGTCGCTACTAGTGCTAAGGGCATACCGAAGGAGATGGAGGAGGAAGCTCTAGTGACACCGTTCACACTACTACTAAGTTTGTTAAGCTTTCTTAATCATCCTTGCCATGTAGGTTTACTAGGTTCTTAGACGTTTAAACGATTTATTTCTTAGTCATCC
Organism: Cucurbita moschata; assembly: GCF_002738365.1. Classification (NCBI taxonomy): domain Eukaryota; kingdom Viridiplantae; phylum Streptophyta; class Magnoliopsida; order Cucurbitales; family Cucurbitaceae; genus Cucurbita; species Cucurbita moschata. Next base: position 429,769 of record NW_019268558.1, on the reverse strand, counting down.
TTTTATGGGAGGACTATGGTCTCGACCACTAATCGTTGCTGATGATTCTAAGGTGCTCTATCTATTAAAATCTACAAATCTAAGTTAATGTGAAAACTGCTCTATCTCTAGCGCTCTTGTCATACCTCAATTTTTTAGGAAGGAAAAAAGGAGTTTGGTATGTAATTATAAAACGAAATACAAAAGATTCAATTAAAAGATGGATTGACATCAAGAACGACCGCCTCTATGACCGCTCAACTCTTGATTGCTCCCACCTTCAACCGGTACTTGAAAAAAGAAAAACTGGGTGAATATAAAAATACTTAATAAGGAACCTACTTGTGGGCTTTTATCACATCTTAGCCTAGCAACTTACCATGAGTTTTTCTATTAGGTTCTAAGAATTTTTGGTCTAGTTTAGAAACTCCTTGAGTGTCGCCGCATTCGATAGTTACACTTATCATGAGCTAAACTATTTATGTAGTCTCTCGTTCCTTCTTAAGGTGGGTTTACTCTACACACAATAGTATCTCTCAATGAACTATTTATGTAGTACATCATCCCCTCTCAGGGTAGATTTACTCTACACACAATAGTAGTTCCTTATGTCACTACTTATGTAGCCCCTCATCCTCTCTCAAGGTAGGTTTATTCTATACACAATAGTAGTTCCTTATATCATCTACTTATGCAGTCCCTCATCCTCTCTCAAGGTGGATTTATTCTACATACATTAGCAATTTCTTATGTCATCTACTTATGTAGTCCCTCGTCCTCTCTCAAGTTGGGTTTATTCTACATACAATAACAGTTCTTTATGTCATCTACCTATTTAATCCCTCGTCCTCTATTAAAGGTGGGTTTATCCCACATACAACAATGACTCTTCAAGTCAACTATTTACGTAGACCCCACATTCCCTTTTAAAGTAAGTTTATTCTACATACAATAGTTACTCCTCACAATTATTCATTTACGCTACTAGCAGTTTCATAAGTTCTCATAACTTTTCCTTAGGTGCTATGGAGATTTATTAGGTTCTTAGAGTGTCTAGGCGGTTTGATTCTCAACTATCCTATCCAAGACATTTAAGACCAACTCCTTGGCTAATCCATACTCTGAGTGCATGTTGGTCTAAACTTCTAATCACCATTCACGATCCTAGGGTGCTCGGTCTATTGAAAATGTAGTGAAATTGGTTGGCTCAAAACCGCTCTAGCTCTTGTGCCGAAGTCTCAACTTGGTTCTCTTGTGCATGTTTTGCTAGGTAGATTATTCTATCAATCACCTAGAGCATGGTTTATATAATCTACAAGTTAGTGCAAGTTTACTGGGAAGATATCTTATCAATCACCTAATTAACTGAAAGCATAAACTAAAAAATTCGTGCAAACAAATAAATAAACTCAACGAGAAGATAACATCCTTCAATCAATGGTGCACAGATCATAATAGTCCATCCTTCTTTCAAAAAGAGTGAAAAGCATTTAAAAAAACATTCATCTCAAATCTCATCATAAAGGCATTTTGGTAATTTCTTACTTATTACCTAGCTTACTCATCCATATTACCCTACTCATATTCTGGTTATAAAAATAGTTAGCATCTTGGAATCTTATTTTAGGGGCATAACGGTAATTTTAATAACATACATTATTTATTTATCCAAATTTGCCCATTAGAGTTTTAAACATGCAACCACCTAACGTATGATATGCTAGCACATCCAACGATTCTTACAAGTATTATTTGACTAACATTTGTGTGGTTACTGGATGGTATATATCTCCCAAATCTGCCTTTTTCACATGTTAGGAGCTCAATTTTTTTAAAAATTTCTCTAGTAGGTTCTAATTCATGCAAAATTTGGTTAGTATTGAAATTGAGATGAAAAACTGGCAAACGAAGATCAAACAGCAAGGAAAAGGACACTCATACACTGTTCACGTGTCAAACACAAGTACGCGCGCTATGGAGGTTGTATAGCCATGGGTTGCGAACCTGGTCGAGTCAGCTTGGCAGATGCGAGTCAAGATTTTGGGACTGTTATAGGGGTACAATTCGAACATAGGTCAAACGAACTATTCTTTGCGCGACGCATATACAATTGGGAAGACATCGAGTTTTTTTGTGATGCGTGTCCACGCCGTCTTCAGAAGCACTCTCTACCCGAACGATTGTCGAGTGTCCCTGTTCCTTCTTCTTTGCGACATATTTCTAAAAAATTAATGAGTTTTCCGATCATCCCATTTTCTTTACATTTTTATATCCTCTTGCATAAAACTTAATTCCACTTGGTTCCATCGTCAAAGTGGTTGAGCTTAAATCCAACTACGTTAAAGTATTTTTCTTATAATTTCTAGTCAACTACTATTCTTGTTGCATGTTGGAATTTCGATTTCCAATGCAATTCAACTTTGACGTCATTTTCACAAAACTAGTGCGAAAAAAACACATTAAAAATTCAGAACTTAAAATTCAATAAAAACTCCTGATTTGAGAAAAAAAAAATGAAGAACAAGAACCCAAAACTCTTACCTCCCAAACTTCATCATTTATTGTCATAAGCGGAGATCGATTCTCCCAAAGCCTATGGGTCTTTCTTGTGAAGGATATCGGGTGAAATTCAGACTCTAAACTACCATTTGGAGCGTTTCACTCTACCTCTCTTTTTCTTCCCCTTTTCTTCTTCTTTTCTTTTCCCTCTTCGTTGATCTTTTGATTAGGGTTCAAACAGAACCCTAATTAGGAAGAGGTTAAAATTACCATTTTACTTCTCGGGGATGACTTCATTGAATTTTTCTATTTATTTTTATAAAAAAAATTTGTTACCCTCAATAAAATCTTAGAAGTTCGAGCTCAAGGAAAATCGAAAAATTAATTCTCATTGGGACTCAAGTGTTATAGCTTTGATCTTAACTTGGTTTTCTCATGTACACTTTGTTAGGGAGATAATTCTATCAATCATCTAAAGCACATATTGTAATGACTCTAATTTTTACCTATTTAATCTTAATTTAAGGTCATTATTATACCTTGGAATGCAAAATTACATCAAATGGGCCCTGAATATAAATGCGAACACTACATTTTATTACCTCGTGAAAGAAAAAAAACAAATACAGGGGAAAGAAAGAAAAGAACAATACTGAAATAATTGTCTCAATCTATCGTAAGGTTTATTATGCGATTACAATTCAACCTATACTAATCTATACTAATGAAGTAAACAGAATTCAACCTAAACTAACCTATACTAGGAAATAAAAAGTAACTACCTTATGCACGTGCCACGGTCCCGGGGTGTACGATACCGCTGACGATCTCACATGGGTGCCTTGCCTTTATCTGAAAAGTAAAGTAGCACGAGGCTTGAGTATTTCTAGAATACTCAGTAAGTGACCCCCTATCGGGGTTATGCAACATTTACATGCAATGAAATGATGAGACCTATCTTTCGTTTCGTTTCATTTTCCCTACGGTGCTGTCCTAACGAGTAAACTTTGGACGTGTACCATATACTCTACACACAGCCCATACATGTGAGTATGGGCTCACCAGCTAGTTCGCACACCGCTGGGCCACTTTTCCTATCCGGTGGGCATGCTCTGGGAGCCCCTTATGCCGGAACTCGTTAGAACTAGTAACCGTCACAGCAGCGCTATGCAAAGCATAATGATCGTTGTCCTGCCATTGGATGTACGCGTTCGTACCCTCGTGATGGGATAGGGGTATCCCCCAAATGCATGAACACACAATATGCGTGAGGTCCCCAGTAGTCCTACATTTATCATGAATGAACATAATCCCCAGTCACGTTTCATGCTTACATGTCATTCTCATTTTCATTTCTTTACGTATCATACATATTCCTATCGGGGTTATGTTTCCATGCAGTTTACCGTATTTCATGTCATACAATTCATGCTGTTTACATTCAAATATTCCGTACAACCATGCCATAATCATTCAAGAACAACATATCGTCACATGCATAACATATCACATCAAACTAAGTAGCATACATAGCATACATTCACGTTCACATGATTACGTACTTAAGCACAACAAACTAGCATACAATTTAATGACACGTGCAAATCCACGGGCATGGGCCAACAAATAGCAATTAATGCGTAACCTACGACGGGTGAGCCACTTACTTGGTAGGCCTTAGCCGAAGTACTCCCTAGAATATAAACGTAAGCTCCTAGCTCCTCGTGAACGTTCTACGCTTCCGTTGGTAGTTGGTTCCTATTGGTTCATTCGTCACCATCGTTAGTATTTCACAAACATAATTAATTTCCAACTTGAATTTGTGAAATACGACCTTAAAATGATCTATTTTACCTTAAACAGGGCCGAAACTAAGTCTGGGAGGGTCGAAACGGTGACAAACGAGCTGAAAATAGGTATCCCAAGCCAAATAAGCCGCCAGAGCCGAGAAGCTGCCGCCAGAGCCGATTAAGCTGCTGGAGCCGAGGGGAGCCGCGCTGCAGATGTGCCACGTGGCACAACCAGAGGGCAACGCGTGTGCAGCGGTCTGGGGTCGAGGCGCGGTTTATCAGATCGCTCTCAGGTTTCGGGTCGTTCGCAGGTGACAGGTCGGCCCGAGCTGAAGGGAAAGTGCAGGTGGGTTGGGCTGGGCGTGTTGGCGTTGGACTGGGCTTGCGGGTCTCAAGTCGAGGCTGTCGGGTTGGGTCGTAACTAGGCTTACGCATTTTGGGCTGAAGCGACTGGGCCGTGGGAATCGTCGGGTACTGGGCTGACCTAAGGTGATTGGGTTCGGTTCGGGTTGTGGGATCCGGCCCTCGGGTCGGACTTTGTCTTCTTCACCCGGTTGCCTACGCGTTTTTTTGACGACTTTTCTCTCTCCTTGTTAACGTCGTTTCGACGTCCTTTTTCCTTCCTTTTTTTCTCCGTTCCCGAGTCTCTTCCTCCCCCTAACTTCGTTTTTGGTATTGATTTGGTTTGTAAAGGCCTCACACTCCTGGATCTGGAGAAGTTCAGAAATCCGACGTTCTGTCTCCCTTGCCGACGGTGTTCAACGTATAGGATTCGTCTAAATCTACCCCTAATGTGTGTAAAAGGTTCTGGGATTACTTTTGTTGTGTAAAATGGAGGTTTTGACGTCAATTTCGTAGGATTTGGCCTCACCGGAGTTTTGTCGAATTTTCTCTGTCCTCTTCGTTTTTTCTTTATTTTTTTGTTCTTTGCAGGTTGTTTTGGGTTGGCTGAAGGTCGGGGTCGGGTTCCCTGGTGTCACAACCTTACTATGAAGAGAGTAGGTTGTGACTCTCACGCCATGACAAGCAAAGGGGCGTCCCTCAAGAGACGCTCATCCGGCCATATGCGGGCAGAAGAATGCCATGATGCGATCGAGGAGGACAATGCATCATCCAACACACCACCACGCAAAGTGGGCATTGAAGACATGTTGAGACACAAGCATAACAAAGACATCAGCATAGACATGAAGGACAAGATAGGCTTGTTGAAGGGCCGGGTAGGGCCCTGAGCCTTAACCTCAAAAGTTGAGGTTTCGGAAGGAATTTGGTCATGCGGTTCGGGAGTTAAGTCCGTCCATATGAAATATGAATGCTCGCCAAGTTTGGTGTCAATCGGACATTGGACGGACAATGCACGACACCGTATGACACCTCACGAAAATCATGTCTACTCCTGGTAGAATGAAAATGACTCAAAATGTACTATAGGGGTACCATGGTGTTAGCTCTCCACCACCCCTGGGCCCTGTGGCCTAAGTGAGCTACCCTGTGGCACATATGTGTATCACAGTGTGGGCGAGCGTGCCGAGACGAGTGTCTCGAGCGACTTCCTTTGAAATGGGTTTTTGAAGGACAGTACCGAACGGCACGGGTGTGCCGGTATTGTGCCCTAGCCCGCGTGTTGGAGGTTGCTACATACACCCGCTATCCGGTACGGTATCTGTAAATGACTCGACATGGGCACGGGAGGGCCTATGCCTCCATAGAACCCGGATGGATGGATGTTCGGGAAGCCCCGATGAGATGAACGACACGCGGGCCCATTCTCGATGGCACGACCGAACGAGTTATGATGGCCGACAACATCTCGAGACTCGGGATGGCGTCAAGACATATGGACCCCGTCGATGGGGATCGAGATGGCAAGATGAGATGCAACGTTGTATTGAGAGACCTTGGCCTGAGCAGAGGCAAGGTCGAGCCGAATGAGTTGGCCTAGAGTAGAGGCAAGTCGGATGTGTCGCAGACGATTGAACATACACGCACAGGCGGCGTGTGTGGTTGAACAAGCTTGGATTCCGCACAAGCGATGTTCGATTGGCGAAGACAAACCTCACCTAAGGTCCGACGAAGCCACAAAGCCGGGGCGAAAAATATAATGGGGCTTATTCTCCTTAAGGCTGGTCGTGAGCGTGTATAGATCACGACACCGCACGGTCAAGAATGCAGGACAGTGACAGTTGGCATCAGAGCCACACTTTGTGTGTCTAGTCGGGCAAGACAGTCAAGAGAAACAAACCCAAGAGTTGATCGAAGACCTTGCAAATGTGTCAAGAGTGCCGTAGTGGGCAGGACAGTTGCCGGTCAGAATTATAATCAATTGGGGGTTGAAGCCAAGACTACCTGAAGTTCATTAGTGTTGTATGTCGACACCTCAATATGGGTAGACCTACCCGTCAAGCAAAACCAAGCTCACCTGACAAGAGCTTGCAGTTTCGAAGTAGACAAGACAGACGAAACAGAAAGCACCATGACGGTGCCTTCCAAAGAACCATTCACATTAGAGGAATAGTGTCAGTGGTTGCAAGCAGAGAAGCCGAGAGTCAAGAAGAGACAAGCGTCGGCCGAGTGCAAAAGCCGTATACAACGTAAGTCCTTATGGGGGGACGACCTTGTTGCAAAGAGGCAGCTGAGTTCGAGTGGGGGAGAGCAACATCAATAAGTCTCTCACCCCGTAAAGGTGCTCGGACATACGAGCACACGTGTATTCCTTGAGTCACCACCTTGTGCCTAGGGTGGATGACTCCACCAACAGATGTCAAGACCAGTATCCGCTCGAGAAGTGAGCAACAAGCTGGAAGTTCAAGCACAACAGTAGTCACATGAAAGTGACAAAATACAAAGAGTTGGCCGAAAGTTAGCGCCAACAACTGAAGAGACTGTCAAAGAGTTGACTTTTCTCAATAGGAGAAGTGGTCGCAACCAAAGTGTGTTGCGGCCGGGCTTGCGAGCCCCACCCCAAGGGGTGAACTAATTCATAGGAGAAGTGGTCGCGACCAAAGAGTGTTGCGGCTGGGCTTGCGAGCCCCACCCCGAGGGGTGCACTAGTTCATAGGAGAAGTGGTCGCGACCAAAGAGTGTCGCGGCTGGGCTTGCGAGCCCCACCCCGAGGGGTGCACTAGTTTATGTGATCCAAAGAGGATACACACACTGGGGCCAAGTTGGCCAAAATAGGGCAAAAGTGCCCTCTGAAGTCCATACTTGTCTGGTGAGTGTCTGCAAAGAGAGTCAGCCTCACCCACAACTATGGCAAACGCTGAAGAGTCACGTCTACGTTGTGAATCTCGGTGGCCAAGTCCAAGATGGGCGAACAACAGAAATAGGTCCGAATGGGGATAGCCGTAGATAAAAGAACAAGCCTAAGTGAGGACAAGTTCACCCAACAACTGATCAAGCCAAGAGTCGGAACGTGGTGCCACCTGACAAAAGAGAAGTCAGAAGCATCCACTCGAACTTGTCCCAAGTTGGCATAAGACGTCAGCAGGGAGAGCATTATGACAAAAGATCGTCAGGTGCTCAACAATAGAAGACTTTTCTGAAGCACAACCAAATCCAGCGAGTCAAGTCGCCAACAGACAAAGAGTCGGATCGTCATCAGGACGATGCCGAGATTGAGTGGGGGAGAAGTTCACAATAGGTGAGGCGAACGCGCCCGAGAAAGTCATCGAGGACGATGACTAAATTAAGTAGGGGAGAATGTCACAATCCGCAATTTGATTGTGACCCGAGTAAGTCATCGAGGACGATGACTAAGTTAAGTGGGGGAGAATGTCACAACCTTACTATGAAGAGAGTAGGTTGTGACCCTCACGCCATGACAAGCAAAGGGGCGTCCCTCAAGAGACGCCCATCCGGCCATATGCGGGCCAACGTAGAAGAATGCCATGATGCGATCGAGGAGGACGATGCATCATCCAACACACCACCACGCAAAGTGGGCATTGAAGACATGTTGAGACACAAGCATAACAAAGACATCAGCATAGACATGAAGGACAAGATAGGCTTGTTGAAGGGCCGGGTAGGGCCCCGGGCCTTAACCTCAAAAGTCGAGGTTTTGGAAGGAATTTGGTCATGCGGTTCGGGAGTTAAGTCCGTCCATATGAAATATGAATGCTCGCCAAGTTTGGTGTCAATCGGACATTGGACGGACAATGCACGACACCGTATGACACCTCACGAAAATCATGTCTACTCTTGGTAGAATGAAAATGGCTCAAAATGTACTATAGGGGTACCATGGTGTTAGCTCTCCACCACCCCTGGGCCTTGTGGCCTAAGTGAGCTACCCTGTGGCACATACGTGTGTCACAGTGTGGGCGAGCGTGCCGAGACGAGTGTCTCGGGCGACTTCCTTTGAAATGAGTTTTTGAAGGACAGTACCGGACGGCACGGGTGTGCCGGTATTGTGCCCTAGCCCGCGTGTTGGAGGTTGCTACATACACCCGCTATCCGGTACGATATCTGTAAATGACTCGGCCTGGGCACGGGAGGGCCTATACCTCGATAGAACCCGGATGGATGGATGTTCGAGAAGCCCCGATGAGATGAACGACACGCGGGCCCATTCTCGATGGCACGACCGAATGAGTTATGATGGCCGACGACATCCTGAGACTCGGGATGGCGCCAAGACATATGGACCCCGTCGATGGGGATCGAGATGGCAAGATGAGATGCGACGTTGTATTGAGAGACCTTGGCCCGAGCAGAGGCAAGGTCGAGCCGAATGAGTTGGCCTAGCGTAGAGGCAAGTCGGATGTGTCGCAGACGATTGAACATACACGCACAGGCGGCGTGTGTGGTTGAACAAGCTTGGATTCTGCACAAGCGATGTTCGATTGGCGAAGACAAACCTCGCCTAAGGTCCGACGAAGCCACAAAGCCGGGGCGAAAAATATAATGGGGCTTAATTCCCCTTAAGGCTGGTCGTGAGCGTGTATAGATCACGACGCCGCACGGTCAAGAATGCAGGACCGTGACACCTAGCATCTCAACCTTCGGCCGCCCTTTGTGGGTCGTGTGCGAACGAAAACTCTGGCGTTTGCCGAAGTTTACGGTTCTGCCGACGACTTTTTTTATTTTTTTATTTTTTTTATCCGATCTGTTACACATATACATAACCTAATATCCATGCAAGCTCAACGGAGGATAACATCCATCAATCACCCAGTGCACAGATCACATCAACCCATCCTCCCTTCTAGTACATTAGATACTATTGAAAAATAGCATGCATTTCAAAACCTCATCCTAGGGGCATTTTCATAATTTTCATAGCATATATTACATTCTTATCCAAAATTTTCCTTCTCAGTCCTAATCATACATATTCTAACCACGTAAGGCAAGATATGATTGCATGGTAGTATGTCCTAGCGATCCCTACAACTATTACTTGAAGAAAGTCTGAATGACTACTTTATTGGGTGATGTCTTCTCGAGCTCAATTTTCTGCTTGTTAATAGCTACAAAAGTTGTCAAATTTCTCTAATAGATTTTAATTCAAGTTAAGATATGGTCAATATCAAAATTTGAGCGAAAACTGGACAAACTAGAGTTGAATCCAGCCAACAAAACCAACCTCACATGCCTCCATGGGTGGCTGGGAGGTTTTCATGCGTGCACCCCATGTGCGAGTACATCACGCGTGTCTAGGGTGTAGTCATGCTACCACTGTGACACGTTGCATCTTCAACCTCGACATGCCACGTTCAAAGGCTAGCCTGCATTTTAATTTTTGCAATTTATGATGTCTCCACTCGAGTCTCATTCCTTTGCCAAATGTGTTCCTCAGCTTGATGATTGACACATGTTCTTTTAGCCTAATGCATGTCCCTTGTATTAATTCAAAATTTCATATTTTTCCTATTTTCTTCTAATTTTTAATACTTTTCTACTTAACTCGGTTCATCTCTCTTATTCCACCAAAGTTGAATAATTTTGGTCAACTTTCCAATAAAATTATTTTCTTTTTGAAGTCATTCTTTCTTTCTTTCTTTCTTTCTTTCTTTTTTTTTTTTTTTTGATGGATTTGGACTAGTCAAATATCTCGAGTAGATTTTGTCCTATGTTTCATGGAGATACCTTTGCCAAAAAAAACAAAAAAACGGCTACAAGTGGTCAAATCAGAGTAAGGACAATTATCTTTCTAAAAGCTCTCACCTGTTACACTATTACTATTGATCAATTTTCCCCGCTAACGTGGCATGAAGGTTTGAAAGGAATATCTTTTAGACAGTTTATTTTTAAAAGCTTTAATACAGTCCAACGTATATCCATAACTTATCCATAAGAATATGTCCTTTGCTTAGTTGCATGCTTTATGAAAAAGAAAGATTACAACATTTAGGAGATATCAGATAATGTTTTGATTTCTCATTTTTTAATTCTTTCAATTTTGGACAAACATTAGTGCCTACTTCCCAAATTTGAACACCAAATTTTGAAATAACACCATGTTAAATGTTGAAGTTTATATGCCTGTCCAAGAAGGCCATGATACTTGAATCTTTCCATCTATATGTTGAACTCGATGTCCATAAAGAATTTTTTTGCAAGTGTACATGTCAACTTGGTTCCTTCACCAAAGTTGTAGAGATTTAATCCTACTTTTCATCAAGGTTATCGTCACATAATTTTCTTTGTTATCGAAGAAGTTATTCATGTTAAAAAATGGCTAAAATTTATATTCTTACTATTCTAGAGATCCAACCATAGTTCCAATTTTTTTGGCGTGTTTTGGCTCGGGGTTTCTTCATAAATGTGTGTGAAGTCTTCTCTAAAATAACATACTAAAATTTTAGAAACTAAATTCTCTAAAATCTCACGAATCTGAGAAGAGACTAAAACTCAAAATCTTATCTTTCTATCTTCTTTATAACAGACACTTGTCACCTATAGACCATTAACACGTGAGTCTTGATGAGAATGAATTACCCTATCTTTTCTTTAAAAAATATAACTAAGAAGTTATTTACGTTAAAAGAAATGACTAGAATTTATATTCTTAATGTTCTCGATGTCCAAACAGAGCTTTTATTTTTAGTATATTATGGCTCGAGGCTTCTTCACAAAAAGTGTATGAAATCTTCCATTTGATAAAAAATTTAAGAATCTAACTCCTCCAAAGTTTCACAAATTTGAGAAAAAAAAGACAAACCCAAAAATCTTATCTCTCGATTTTCCTTATGATAGACACTTGTCACTTATACACCATTAACACTAGAGTCGTGATGGAAATTAACTACTCGATCTTTCTTTAAAAACTATAACTTCATTCTAGAAAAGTCCACATAGATCGGTGGGCTCAATTATATATTAGAGAGATAGTACGCCTGCACGGGGTACCATGTCCATGGTATCAAACTGGAACACCAGGTTCACCTCTTAGTTTTGGAAAAGTCTCCAGAAAGCACTAGAAACTCAATTAAGGTTTAGTACAACATTACATTCTCAAACGGAAGGATAAACCTAAAGGCTGAATCAAATCTTAGAAGATATGTTGCAAGCATATGTCATAGATTTCCCTGAGTGCTGGGATGAACATCTGTTGCCTACAATAACAATTATTAAGTGACCATCCAGATGACCCCTTTCGAGGCACATTATGGGCGTAGGTGTCGAACACCAGTGTTCTGAGAAGAGGTAGGCACGCAACAACTACTGGGATCAGAGTTGGTTCATGTCACCACTGCAACGGTGCAGAAAATCAAGTAAAGAATACTCACCGCACAGAGCCGATAGAAGAGCTATGCAGATTTGCGTAGAAGGACCTCGAATTCGAGGTGGGTGACCATGTGTTCCTGAAGGTAGCCTCTATGAGGGGGGTGTAGAGGTTCGGAAAGAAGGAAAAGTTGAGCCCAAGGTTCATAGGCCCCTTAGAGATTCTAGAGAGAGTTGGGGTTGTGGCCTACATAATTGCCCTACCACCGAACCTTGTCGTCGTATACAATGTGTTCTACGTGTGCATGCTGCGAAAGTACACTCCAAACCCTACCCATGTGATCAAACATGAAACGCTTCCTCTTCAGGAATTTCTGTCTTACAAGAAGAAACCTAGCAGAATTTTGGTGGGAGACACTAGACGATTTCACAACAAAGTTATTCCCTTGGTGAAAGTCTCATGGGACAACCACCGTGATGAGGAGGTAACCTGGGAACGAGAAGAAGACGTGATAAGAGCCTATCTCGAACTCTTCCAAGAGATGCCAACTTTTGGTGACGAAATTTTCTAAGAAGGGGAGGGTTTGTAAGGCTATAAAAAAAAAAAAAAAAAAAAATTTGGTCAAAGTTAGTGAGGCATTTTGCCCCTCAACCAATTATAGGGGTCTTGAGGAGCCTCATGGACTACCGGCAAAAGAGAAAAGAGGAAGAGAGAAAAAATGAGAGAAAAAAGCGAGAGGAGGAAGAAAAACTCATTGGAAAACCTATCGAGTCACCGCTGAAAAACATCCTCTGCCAAGACCAAGAGGCAAGGATCTCCTTCTTGTCTTGAAGGATCAAAGTTCAACGCCTCATCAAGAACTGAGATTTCCTCATATGTGAATCGAGTTTTAAAATTTTAAGATATTCATCTAGGGAAGGTTGTCTGCCAATTTTGTGAAGAAACTCAACCAGAAACGCAAGAGATCTGAGAATTCCTCCAAGAGCGGTAACGGTGCTAACAGACCTCCTTCTGATGCTTGTAACTCGTCTTGTGGTTAAGCTAAAATTAAAAAGAAAATACCAGAACGTAGCTTGTAACATGACCTAAAACTTTGATGAAGGAATCAACATGATTTGAGTTCATAATTGAAAGATATGAAAATGAGAAAACTAAAAAATCTGATCGAAAACCGATTTTGTGTTACAGATTGCAGGAAAGAGAAAATGTCGGCGAGCCACGTGTCGACCGACAAGAGAGGAGGCGTGTGCAATTGAACCAGGGACACGTGTCAAGCAACGGCCACAGCTATGCGTCAGATGACGGCTGAAGAAATGCAGATCCAGCGAGACGGCGATGCGTGTCACCTACAATCCCTCCAGACCCGCAGATCGATCCGACCCGACTTGCAACCCGTCGGTCCAAACCAACCTGCCAAACCGTGGACTTGAACTGACCCAAATCGAAGTTCCTGACTTGACTGTAGAGTCTCTGCTCACACGTGGTACTCGTGCATGCTGCTCGGAAGTAAAAGTCCTCCCGACGCGTGAGGGCACGTGGGCGGCCTGTGTAAGACCCATTTTTATCTGTTTGACTTCTGGTTGCCTGATTTTTATCCCAATTTCAATTCTAACCATGATTTTATGTGAATAGGGACCTAGTTTAGGAAAATCAACATTTTTGGACACCCTACTAGCATAGAAAAGCTAGCGAAAGGGCACGCGTCAACCAAGTAAGTCACCACACGGAATTTTAGAAAGAAATACTTGTAAGAATCGCTTGGTATGCATTCATGCTAGTTTAATTACCTTAGGTAAGTAGAATTTTCATGGAATGAGCTTAGATAATAAGATAAAGTATTCTGAGGACTCCATCATGCTTTATATTTCCAATATCTGCTTATTCATGCTGAAAGAAGGATGAGAAAATTATGAACTCTGTGTACTGGGTGTTGTTGGATGTTATCGCCCCATTGAGCATATTTGTCTATTTTGCATGAATTGTGTATGATATATCTAGATGTTGATGTTTGCACACTAGGTTAATGTTTGTTGTTGCACACCAGGTTAATGCTTGTTGTTGCACACTAAGATAATATTTATGAATCATTATTATAATAAGCCTATGGATTCATGATTAGAGTGACAAGTCACTGAGTTTAGACCTATCCCTTCCCTAGGAGCCTAACAGATCACCACGACAAATGAAGTACCTTAGGAGTGTTCTTAGGCTGTTAGTTGTGTGAATGGTATCTATAGCTTCGTGGGAGAATCAGGGGTTCCTTATCATTTCTCACTGTTCCTAGTTGTTTTGCATGGGAAATGTGTCCCTACGTTGTACAATCCATTAGCTGCATGGGAAAGAGTTGGGTCATGCCCACAAACAAGGGACTATTATTGGCTTAGAAGGTAGTCAGCACACCCCTAGGCAAGATACCTTATAGTCTCAGATAGCCATGCAGAGGTTAGTGCCTCATAGAGAGACACCGGTCATTACAGCTCGGCATAAGGAATTCTTAGGTATTAAATGAAAGGACGGAGAACCAGAGAAGCTCCAAGAGGCAAGCTCTAAGGGACTAAAGCTAGAACCACACGTCCTAGAGCCAATGAGAAGCTTGTGTTTGTTTGTTAAGGGAGTGCGATGAGAGCCTACAAGTAGGTGGCTTATTGAGTATAATTTTTATACTCATCCTTGCTATGTCTCCTTTTTTTTCAAGTATGTGAGACATCGGATCAAGAGAGGAAGTGGTCAGAGATGTGGATTGTCACAGAGGAATGCATATCCTGAAGCGTGAGTCCGATCTTTACTTTTATATTCAAATTTTCATATGTTTGTTCTCAAAACTTTGAATTAAAATTTTACTTGAAATAAATAATTCCGCCTTAATGCATTTTCAAACGTTTTCTTTGCATTCATGTTGTCATTTTGAGTCATGACTCATACTAAAATATTGAGTCATGACAACACCATTTTTATCTTTACCAATTTTTTTGTCTGAAACAATGGGATTACAAATAGAATTGTAATTCTATATGTCATATCGATATAAAGCTTCAACAACATACTTTGTGACATAAAAATACCATCTCATGGTTGTTTACTTCTATTCCAGGGAAAAATCTCATTTGACCTAAGTCAATCATATCAAACTCTTTCTTCATGGAACGTTTAAACTCCAACAATTTTTCATCATCTCTAGTAAATAAAATATCATCAACATAGATAGTTACAATAAGAATTTTACTTCCCTTCCTCTTAATGAAGAGTGTCTGCTCACTAGAACAACTTTTGAATCCTCCCTTGATGAAATAGGTTCTATTCAACTCACAGTTCTAGGTATTTATTTTAATCTATAAAGAGTCTTTTGAAGTTTGTACATCATCACCTCGCTTCCCTTTCTCTCATAGCCTTTTGGTTGTTCTACGAAAACATCTTTTTTAACTCCCCATGTACAAAAGCTAATTTGACACCTAACTTATAGAGTTTCCAACCTTTTTGGGCTGCAAAAACAATGATCATTCTCATAGAATCCATTTTAGCTACTGGTGCAAACACTTCCGTATAATCAATTTCATGCTTTTTACCACCAATCTTGTTTTTATTTATCAACTTCTCCACCCTCAGGTAATTTGGTCTTGTAAATTCATTTTATTCCTATTTTATTTGCTCCAATAAGTAAAACCATCCAGTTTGATGTTTGATTTTTTTCAATTGATTTGACTTCTTCATCCATTGCCAATCTTGGTTTTGGGCTTTTGACAATTTCTTCCAAATTCACAAAATCTAAAATCATCAAGAATGACATATTTCCTTCCTCTAGACAAACTTTCATCAGAATCAAAATCTGCTAACCATAAAGGTGGATGTCCATTTATCCCCTCCCTTATTGTCAAATTAGGTGCACTACACAATTGTTTTCACCCACTCAGCTCATTCATTTTCTTTATGGTTTCTCCTTCAATTGTGTTCTCATCAATTTAATTTTTTTCTCCCCGTCCAATTTTATTTCACCTTTGAAATTTTTTCAATCTCATTTAAGATCTTCCTCAAAAGCTACATTACGACTTACTCTAATTTTATTTGTAGTTGGATCAAACATTCTATAACATTTGGATTCGTTGCTTGACTCCAAATAAAACACAGGCCACATTTTTATCTTCAAGTTTTCTCCTCGCATCTGGAATATGAACATGTCTCACATATCCAAAAATTTTGCAGGTGGCGCTGGGAGCTACAACTTGCAGCATGCCTTTTACCATGTTTAGCCTTTGTAGCCAAGATGATGATAACAATGGTGTCAAAGTGTTAACTGATCCGTATTTGAAACTTGGAGACATCTTCCATCATTTGTTGTGGCAAATGATTTAGCAAGCAAAATGAACCGTCTGTTTGCACTCATAATTGATTATGCTATTTTTTCTTTTCATTGATGATAAATGCTATATACACCATCTTTGAACACCACTGCTACTCCTGTCTCTTGTAGTTGTCTAGTGTTCAAGAGATTATTTTTAGGTTTAGGTACCCAATACACATTACTAATAGTGTAACAAACCCCCTGCAAAATTAATTTCATTGCAACCTTTACAGTAAGTTTCATGCTTGTATTAGTTCCAAGTTTGACCGTGTGAGAAAAGATCTTGTCTAAGCTTGAAAATATACCTTCATTTGCATACATATGATTTGAGCAACTAGAATCTAAGAACCAAGCATCACTCCTTTTGCTTCATGTATTTCCATATGAGCCATTAACAACATTTCATCCTCTTCTTTCAACTCTACATAATTCAATTCCTTATTCACCTTTGTTCATTCATATTGAAAATGACCTATGTCATGACATCTATAACATTTAACAGTTGCTTTTGTTGAAAGTTGATCTTCTTCCCCCATGTCATCTGTCCTGGTAACTTCCTTTTCCCCTGTTACTTATTTCTATTTGACCTTCACTTTCAAAACTTTCTCCTATTCATCAATATTGGATCTTCAAAAATTTTGTTCATGCACCACTGAGGAACTTTGTAATTCATCAATGAACATGTTATCCGTGATTTCTAAATGGATACTACAACATAAGTAAAATTTTCAATCAGGTTATGCAGAATTTTTTATACAATTTTCTTGTGTAGCATATCTTTTCCATTGTTTCTTATCTGGTTGAAGATCATCATCACTGTTAGGTTATGGAGCGTGCTCCTTATTTATAACTTGGTCAACGGTTATATCCGGTAAATCTTTATTTGGTAAAGCTATATATAGCAAAGCTATATATAGTAAAACTATATCTCGTAAAGCTATATATGGTAAATAGCTATATATAGTAGATAGCTAAATCTGGTAAAGCTATATATAGTAAACTAAACCATATATATATCCCGGTAGAGCTTTGAAAATGTACTTTCTATTCTCTGTACTCTCTCTTGTTGTACATACCTGAAGTCATCAATAAAAAAATCCTTTTAGCCAGAGTTCTCCTTGCAATTTTCTCTATCCCATTCTTTGTGTTCATCTAGATCG
This sequence comes from Cucurbita moschata, assembly GCF_002738365.1. Taxonomy (NCBI): domain Eukaryota; kingdom Viridiplantae; phylum Streptophyta; class Magnoliopsida; order Cucurbitales; family Cucurbitaceae; genus Cucurbita; species Cucurbita moschata. Next base: position 412,336 of record NW_019268558.1, on the reverse strand, counting down.
AGCGTGTGCGTTGTTGTACGATCCTAACAACTGGTATCAGAGCTAGGCGAAATTCACCACGATCTGTGAAGATGAAAAGTTCAAAGATTGGAATTGAGAAGTTCGATGGATTCGATTTCGGTTTCTGGAAGATGCAGATTGAAGATTATCTGTACCAGAAAGATGTTCACGAACCTCTGTTGGGGGTGAAGCCGGATACCATGACCACAGAACAGTGGAAGCTCAAGGATCGACAAGCCTTAGGGATGACAACGTGGCGTTTAACATCATCAAGGAGAAGACAACGTCAGATCTGATGAAGGCGCTGTCAAAAATATGTATGAAAAAACCGTCGGCTATGAACAAGGTGTATTTGATGCATAGATTGTTCAATCTACAGATGTCTGAAGGTGGATGTGTTGCTCATCATATAAATGAATTCAATATGATCATAAGTCAACTGAGTTCGGTGGAAATTAATTTCAAAGATGAAATTAAAGCGTTGATTTTGATGTCATCCTTACCCGAGTCATGGGATACTGTTGTTGCCGCAATCAGCAGTTCCTGAGGATCTGATAAACTGAAGTTTGATGAAATTCGAGATGTAGTTCTCAGCGAAAGTATTCGCAAACGGGAAACTAGAGATTCATCAGGCAATGCTCTCAGTGTTGATCGAAGGGGAAGAAGTAAATCAAAGAGCTCAAACAAACATGGGCGTTCAAAATCAAAGAACTGGGAAAAATATCCAAACAAACCCAACGTAACGTGCTGGAGCTGTGGGGGAAAAGAACACTTTCGGACAGATTGTACAAAACTGAAGAAGAAGCAGAATCATAAATCTGAAGATGATGATGATTCTATATATACAACAGAAGATGCTGAGGACATTTTAATCCTTAGTGTGGACAGCCCAGTTGAATCCTGGATTTTGGATTCAGGTGCATCGTTCCATTCGTCTCCAAGTAAGGAATTATTTCAAAATTTCAAATCAGGAAATTTCGGGAAGGTGTATCTTGTCGACAACAAAACCTTGGAGATTGAAGGAAAGGGAGATGTCTTCATACATGTAACGACCCTAATATTTTACCTATTTAATCAAAGGTCATTATATACTTTGAAATGCAAAATATACATTTAATGGGCCCTATTCATAAATGCGACTCGCACTCGCCTTTTATTACCTCAGAGAAAAATGATTACAAGGGAAAAAGAGAAAATTGAAAGAAAGGAAAAGAAACAAAAAACCAAAAATGCATATTTTATTCTAACCTAAGGTTTATTATGCAAATACATTTCATCCTATACTAACCTATACTAATGATGCAACCAAATTCAGCCTAGACTACGTAAGAATGTTTGATTAATACACCACACCTAAATGGTGTGAAAGTTATCTTATTTACAATCAAATAAATTACAAGAATATGGAAATAGTAATAAAGAGAAATAACAATAAATGGAAAGATACCTATGGTAATAAGGCAAATATTAGATATTTGCCTTATAATAAAATATCAAAGTATAATATATATGGTAAACTATAATTTATTACTAAATATCCTTAACACCCCACCGCAAGCTGAGCGTCGGATTTGAACGAACGTGAAGCTTGGATCTGAAAAATTCAAAGAGGTTGAGAAACACTTTTCTTGAAGATGTCAACAATCTGGTTCAGAGGAGGCGTAGAAAAACACTTTCTTGGCCATCGAAAATTGTAGAGGGATCGCCGCTCAGCGGCGATGCTGCCTTAGCTTCGGCGAGAATATGTCTAACCCATGAAGAGGGATTGTCGCTTAGTGACAATGCTACCTTGGCTCTGGTGAGAATATGTCTAACCCCAAGAAGTAGAAGGGGAAGCCTAGAGCAAGGGACAAAGACAATGTTGAAGCTGGAAGAGTCGCCACATTGGGCGGAGGAGCCAATTTTGGCAAGAAGGGCGGCGGCAACTTGGTTGGCGAAGAGGCCAGTGCGGCGCGCAGATTCCGAAGGTAAATCTCTGCAGAAGGTTGATATGTTTAGGTTAGGGTTTATGTGAAGGATGAAGGGAAGATTAGGAAGAAAATGAAAGAGACTATATTGGTGGAGGGAAAATCGATTGTGTTGGAAAAGGTGAGGTTGTATGTACAAAGTATGGCGAAGAATGATTTTGAGGTCAAAAGGGTGGAGCCGAAGAGTAATCAATCGGCTCTGCATGTGGCAGCCATGACAACTGCCCCTGCGGCGTCAAAGTCAGCAGTGGTGGTGGAGAAGAACAGTAGAAGATTTCAAAAGCCATTGAGAAGAAAGAATCCAGGTTGCTAAACCAAAATGGCTCTGATACCAGAAGAATGTTTGATTAATCCACCACACCTAAATGGTGTGAAAGTTATCTTATTTATAATCAAATAAATTACAAGGATATGGAAATAGTAATAAAGAGAAATAACAATAAATGGAAAGATACCTACGGTAATAAGACAAATATTAGATATTTGCCTTATAATAAAATATCAAATATAATATATATGGCAAACTATCATTTATTACTAAATATCCTTAACACTACGAAATGGAAAAAGAACAACCAACTACCCTATGCATGTGCCACGATCCTGGGGTGTATGATGCCGTCGTCGTTGTCACATGGGTGCCTTGCCCTTATCTGCAAAAGTAAAGTAGCATGAGGCTTGAGTATTTCTAGAATACTCATTAAGTGACCCCCTATCGGGGTTATGCGACAAACACATGCAATGAAATGATGGGACCTATCGTTTCGTTTCGTTTCATTTTTCCTACGGTGTAATCCTAACAGGTAATCGTGGACGTGTACCATATACTCTACACGCAGCCCATACGTGCGAGTATGGGCTCACCAGCTAGTTCGCACACCGCTGGGCCACTGTTCCAAGCTGGTGGGCATGCTCTGAGGGCCTACCGGGACCCGTTAAAACTAAAACCGTCACGACAGCGCTATGCAAAGCATAACGATCGTTGTCTTGCCATTTGCATGTACGCGTCCGTACCCTCGTGATGGGATAGGGGTATCCCCCCAAATGCATGATCACACAATATGCATGAGATCCCACTAGTCCTACAGTCATCATTTAACGAACATAACCCCGTGTCACGTTTTCATGCTTACATGTCATTCTCATTCTCATTTCGTTACATATCATCCATATTCCTAGCGGGGTTATGAATCATGCAATTTACAGTATTTCATGTCATACAATTCATTCAGTTACATTCCAATACTCATACAACAAGCCATAATCGTACAAGAGTCACATATCGTCACATGCATTCATATCACATCCACTAAGCAACATAAATAACATACATTCAAGTTCACATGATTTCATACTTAAGCACATTAAGCTAGCATACAATTTAATGGCACGTGCATAACCATGGGCATGTGCCAACATACAGCAATTAATGCGTAACCTACAACGGGTGAGCCACTTACTTGGTAGGCCTTAGCTGAAGTACTCCCTAAAATATAACGTAAGCTCCTAGCTCCTCGTGGACGTTCTACACTTCCGTTGGTGGTTGGTTCCTATTGGTTCATGAGTCACTTCCATTAGTATTCCACAAATAATAATAAATTCCCAACTGAAATTTGTGAAATACGACCTTAAAATGTTCTCTTTTACCTTAAACAGGGCCGAAACCAGGTCTGGGAGGGTCGGAACGGTGTCAAACGGGCTGGAAACAGGTTTCTCGAGCCGAATAAGCCGTCGGAGCTGACGACGAGCCGAGAGGAGCTGCGCTGCAGATGTGACACGTGGCACAATCAGAGAGCGACGCGTGTGCAGGCGTCTCGGGTCGAGGTGCGGGTTAACGGGTCGCTTGCGGGTCTCGGGCCGAACGCGAGTGACGGGCCGCACGGTGATGGGCCGGCTCGCGGGTGAAGGCCGGGTGTTTGGGCTGCGGGTAACGTGGGTTTTGGGTTGACTGAAGGGACGGGGTTCGGTTTGGAGAAAGAAAGAAAAAGAAAGAGGCTTTCCCCATATTATATATTTTATTAAGAATTATTATTAGTTATTGCAAGGAAAACCTCTTTCTTTTTCTTTCTTTCTCCGATTTCATTTTCCTGATGAGGGGTAATAAGTTTTGTGCTCGGGTTGGACTTCGTCCTCTTCACCCGACTGCCTGCGCAATTTTCCGGCGAACTCTCTCTCTCCTCGACAACGTTGTCCCGACGTCCTTTTTCCCTCTTTTTTTCCCCCATTCCTGAGCTTATCCTTCACCGTAACCCCGTTTTTGGTACAAATTTCGTTGGTAAGGGCCTCGCACTCCCGGATCTGGAGAAGCTCGGAAGTCCGCCGTTTCGTCTTCCTTACCGACGGTGTTCAACGTACGGGATTCGTCCAAAACCTACTCCTGATATGTGTAAAGGGTTTTGGGATTACTTTTGTGGTGTGAAATGGGGGTTTTCGACATCGATTCGTATGGTTTGGCTTCGCCGGAGTTCCGTCGGTTTTCTGTTCTCTCTCCTTTTTCCTCACCGTTTTCGTCTCTTTGCAGGTTCTTTCAAGGTGGATGAAGGTCGGGGACGCGATTTGTGGCATCCCAGCCTTCGGCCGCCCTTTGTGGGTCGTGTGCGAGCGAAAACTCCAGCGTTCGCTGGAGTTTTCGGCTCTGCCGTCGACCATCATATATATATATATATATATATTTTTTTTCTCTTCGGTTCCATTAGAATACAAACTCCAGTAGGAAATCAGTGGACATTACAAGATGTCAGACACATTCCTGGCTCAAGAAGAACCTGATCTCTATTGGTCAGTTGGATAGCACACGCTATGCAGTAGAGTTTGGAAAGAGTTCATGGAAGATTGTGAAGGGCGCCATGGTTGTTGCACGTGGCACAAAATCCGGAACCTTATACACTACTGCAGAGTGTATAAACATGACTGCTGCTGCTGAGAGTGCTTCCAATTCAAGTCTATGGCACAATAGACTTGGACATATGAGCGTCAAAGGAGTGAAGATGCTGACACGAAAGGAGCTTTAGAAGGCTTAAAATCTGTTGATATGGGTCTTTGTGAGAGCTGCGTTATGGGCAAACAGAAACGAGTTAGTTTCACAAAGGCTGCCAGAGAACCAAAGAAAGTGTGGTTGGAAATGATTCATACAGACGTCTGGGGACCATCTCCAGTTTCATCACTTGGTGGATCAAGGTACTACGTCACCTTCATCGATGACTTCAGCAGGAAGGTATGAGTTTATTTTCTGAAACACAAGTCAGATGTGTTTACCACCTTCAAGAAGTGGAAAGCTAAAGTTGAAAATCAGACCGGCTTGAAGATCAAATGCCTGAGGTCTGACAATGGAGGAGAGTACAACAAATCAGAGTTTATAACATTTTGTGCAGCTGGGGGAATTAGATTAATAAGAACAATTCCCGGTAAGGCAAGACAAAATGGTATTGCAGAAAGAATGAACAGAACATTGAATGAGCGAGCAAGAAGCATGAGGATTCATTCTGGACTGTCAAAGACATTCTGGGCTGATGCTGTGAACACAGCAGCATATTTGATTAATAGAGGGTCGTCAGTACCCTTGAAGTTCAAATTGCCCGAAGAAGTATGGACAGGAAAAGAACTCAAGTACTCTCACTTGAGAACTTTTGGTTGTACTCCGTATGTTCATGTTGATCCAGAGAAGAGAGATAAGCTTGATGCTAAGGCTGTGAAATGCTACTTCATAGGCTATGGCTCTGACATGTTCGGGTACAGGTTTTGGGATGAGAAAAATATGAAAATCCTAAGACACTGTGATGTGACCTTTGATGAAAATATCATGTACAAGGATAGAGAGAAGATAAACTCTGAGACTACGAAGCAAGTGGGAGTTGAACTTGAGTAGCAGAAAAATTCACGCAGTGATGGTACAACAGAAGCTCAAGAAACTCCTGATCCTATTGCTGAAGAACCAGACGTGGAGCAAGTTGCACCTGAGCAGGTGTTGAGGAGATCATCCAAAACTATTAGAGCACCAAGATAGATATTCAACCTCATTACATTATCTGTTGCTGACTGATGAAAGAGAACCAGAGTCCTTTGATGAGGCCCTACAAGTGGAAGATTCAACCAAGTGGGAGCAAGCCATGGATGATGAGATGAGCTCACTTGAAATGAATAATACGTGGGTGCTGACTGAGTTGCCTATAGGAAAGAGAGCTCTGTTGAACAAATGGGTGTTCAAAATCAAGGTTGAACCAGATAGCAGAAGGAGGTTTAAGGCTCGGTTAGTAGTTAAAGGATATTCACAAAGAAAAGGCATTGATTATGCTGAGATCTTTTCCCCAGTTGTGAAATTAACCACTATCTGAATTCTGCTAAGTATTGTTGCATCGGAGAATTTGCACCTTGAGCAAATGGATGTAAAAACGGTGTTTTTACATGGAGATTTAGAGGAGGAGATCTATATGCAACAACCAGAAGGGTTTGCAGCTCCAAGCAAGAAGCATATGGTGTGTAAGCTCAATAAGAGCTTGTATGGACTGAAACAAGCACCGAGACAATGGTACAAGAAGTTTGACTCCTTCATGTGCAAGAGTGGTTTCAACAGGAGTGAAAAGGATCAGTGTTGCTACCTCAAAGAATACACTGATTCTTATGTGTTTCTACTCCTGTATGTGGATGATATACTAATTGTTGGATCAAGTATGAGGGAGATAAACCACTTGAAGGCAAACTTGTCTTCAGTATTTGAGATGAAAGATTTGGGTGTAGCGAAGCAGATTCTTGGGATGAGGATTTCTCGAGATAGATCTGCTGGCACATTAAATCTATCCCAAGAGTAGTACATTGAGAAGGTGTTGTCCAAATTCAAGATGAATGATGCTAAACCCAGGACTACCCCCTTGACAAATCATATTAAACTGTCAAAGGGGCAATCTCCTAAGACAGTTGAGGAACGTGAGCACATGGCATCAGTTCCGTACGCTCTGCAGTTGGGAGTTTGATGTATGCTATGGTCTGCACTAGACCTGACATAACACATGCAGTGGGAGTTGTTAGCAAGTACATGGCAAGTCCAGGGAAAGAACATTGGGAAGCTGTGAAGTGGCTTCTGAGATATCTGAGAGGTACATCCAATACTTCACTTTGTTATGGCAATGGCAAAGTAGTTCTGCAAGGTTTTGTGGATGCTGATCTGAGTGGAGATGTAGACTCTAGCAAGAGCACATCTGAATATATCTACACTATAGATGGAACAGCAGTGAGTTGGATGTCCAAGCTTCAGAAATGCGTTGCTCTTTCATCTACTGAAGCAGAGTACGTGGCAATAGCTGAAGCTGGAAAGAAGACGATATGGATGACAGACTATCTAGAAGAATTAGGTAGGAAGCAGTGCAAGAAGATCCTTTATACAAATAGTCAGAGTGCCATACAGTTGGTGAAAAACTCAGTCTATCATTCAAGGACAAAACACATTAGAAGACGATATCACTTCACTCGCAGGTTAGTGGAAGAAGGCGATATGTGTTTGGAGAAGATAGAGGGCGCAAAGAATCTAGTAGACATGTTGACAAAATGTGTTGATGTTGGAAAATTAAGGTTATGCAAAGGCTTAATTGGTATTATTGCAGTGATCATTTGAGAATTAAATTCTTGGTTGACTGGATCAGTCTCCAAGTGGGAGAATTGTTAGGTTATGGAGCCTGCTCCTTATTTATAGCTTGTTCAACGGTTATATCTATATTTGGTAAAGCCATATATAGCAAGCTATATATGGTAAAGCTATATCCGGTAAAGCTATATATGGTAAATAGCTATATATAGTAGATGGCTAAATCTGGTAAAGCTATATATAGTAAACTAAACCATATATATATCCTGTCCGGTAGAGCTTTGAAAATGTACTTTCTATTCTCTGTATTCTCTCTTGTTGTACATACCTGAAGTCATCAATAAAAAAATTCTTTTAGCCAGAGTTCTCCTTGCAATTTTCTCTATCTCATTCTTTGTGTTCATCTAGATCGAGCGTGTGCGTTGTTGTGCGATCCTAACAATCATCACTCTTGCAAAATAATCGGTAACACTTTCATCCTTCTTCATCTTTAGTACCTCCAATTCTTTTCTTAATGCATTCAGAAGAGATTTCTTTATTTTTTGGATTCCATCCAATTTTCGCTTCATTGAGTCCCAACCAATCTTAGTTGTGCAATTGTACAAGATTTGTTCAAAGACAGTACGATCAATTGTCTGGAGAGATAATGCTTTACTTGGAGATTTTTTAGTCTAGCATCATCAAGATGCACCTTTTGTGCCTCCGTCGGCATTGTTCCTTCCACTAGTTTTAAAAAACCTATCTCTACCACACTCCACATACCCTTTGCTCTTAGCAAATTTTCTATAAGCTCACTCCAGTAATCATAGTGACCATCAAAGTGAGGGATCTTCGTTAAAGTTTTGTCTTTACTCATACTCTTTGTATTTGATCACTAAAAATTGTTACTCTACAAAGCCCATTGGTGGTTCTAATACCAATGGTAAAGTTTTGACAAAAGAACGACTAAACCAGAAACATAGACAATTGTAGCTTTAAGTGATTATTTTATTGAATATTGAGATTGAATTTGTCATCAATCATATCGTATCATATTATGTACATATGATATCGTATATCATGTCACAACATGCATCATATCGTCAATCATACTATCACAAATATGTCATCAAGCGTATCATATCATATCATAGCATAGCATAGATCATATAATTCACATATCATATCGTAGACATATCATTTCATAACCTTTCACATAAGACAAACATACGACACGTGCAAAGCCATAAGACAAGTGTTATCATACAGCATACAAGTTCTAACTGAACTAATAGAAAGGTCAGTTACTTGGTTAGCCTTAGCCGATGTCCTCCTTAGTTTTGAGTATGTTTGGATTTCGTTCCTCAAAGTTTTTCAAAGTATCGTCGGGAGTTTTTTCTTATTAGAACGTTCATCTTGTTTCGTTAATAACTCAATTTCTTAGGTCAAATTAACTTAAACTAAAAAATTAGACCTTATATTGACCTTAAATGTCTTAAACAAGGTCAATTTGCACTTTGGAAGGGTCGGAACGATGGAATTTGATGAATATCCCTTCATCGAGCCAAGTAGCCACGTTTTGAGCTGAGAAGCCTATCTGAGCCGAATTCAAGTCGACTGAGCCAAAGGGGTATGTTGATTGCAGACGGGACACGTGGCCCAGGGAGAAGGCGACGCTTGTGTAGGTTGCAATCGGGTCAAGGTGTAGATCGTCGGGTCGACTGTTGCAGGCGTGCGGGTCACGGGCTGCAGGGGCTGAGCTAAGCTTATGGGCTTCGGGCTTGGGCCGCTGCAGGTGGACCGAAGGTACTGGGTATCTAGAGTTTGGGGCGAGATGCTGCAGCTATCTGGGCCGAGGTGTTTTGGCTACTGGACCGAAGCACTGCGGTATCTGGGTCGAGGCTGGGTTATAGGTGTATGGGTCGACAGTGCAGCAGGTGGTTTCGGGTTTGAGTGCAAGTTGTGGTCGAATGGGTTGCCACGAGATTGGACTGAGTGTAGAGAAGTGGGGTTGTTGGGTTTACCTATAATCACATATCTAAGGACGTTTAGTACACAACTTCTTGTGGTTCGAAGGCGACGAAAAGAAGATGTAGAGCATTTTGGGATTGAGAGTTTCTTACCGCGAGTGTGTTAGAGATCTCTGGTTGGATATTTCATTCGTGTTTCGTTCGTCGTTTGTAGAAAACCGTTCATATTTCTCCCTCATTCTCTCTCTCCGTTACTCACACTTTTCTTATGCAGAGCATTTCTAAAGAATGATCGAGGGAAGTTGGCGTAATGAGGGCGTCGGGGAAGCGTGTACGACAAAGGCGCGAGAATTCTGGCGCCTCGTCGAAATTCTTGGGCCTTTTCTGGCGACTAGTCTTGTTTTTTTTAATGTTACAGCTTTTTGTCCATTTTAGCAAAGATTCCATGGATAAGATTGTTGATTAAGATTTTGATAGGGAAAAAAAGATTTTTTTTTTTTTTTTTTTGAATGGCTTAAAGATATATTGTTGGGTGATTGACCTCTTATGAACTTAATATCTAATGTTGATGGTCTGTTTTTGTCATGAACAATTCATGTGATGCATTACTATCGCATGACCTATTTTGTAATTATTACAAATAATTTTGTAATGACACATAAATTAAAAAAATAAAAATAATCGTTCCCATCTCAGCCATACTCTTCCAATTCATCAAATGGCTCACAACGCCAAACTCTTCCAATTCATCAAATGGCTCACAACGCCAAGAGAGAATAAGAGAGAGAAAGTTCACAACGGATATCTCCAACGAGGCCAACTAAACAGATTCGACATTGAGAACGAGCAAACACACTATGAAAAGGACCACCGATGATTGCACGTACACAGGAGGTAAGTTCTCTACGCTCTAACAACGTCGTCCTTCATCCGGGATGTATTTTTGGATTTTATATTTTGTAACCTCATAAATCTATGTGTTGTAGGTGTTTACAAGCCGTGATACGTGGTACGTTGTTGATATCCTCGTACACATGAAATATAGGTCATACGTTGGATCATATATAGGTCGTAAGTTGTTGAAGATAGTCACTAGCGGTGACAACGATAGTAGGAGGATATTTGATCATTTATCATTTATAATTATAGAAATTATAGAAGCCATGAGCTTCTTTATGATAGGAAATAGATACAAAATACACCAAATGCAGTTTCTTTAAAGGAAAGAATTGGAAGTTCTTCTATGTAAGCATTTCTCCTTTTGAATCCAAATGATAACTACGGCTTTCCACAGCATTTAGAACTCCTGGTTGTTCTGCCAAAGTTCCAAAGTAACATAAAAAATTCACATTCTTACTTCTTACCAACAACGTAATGTTAAGAGCGATACTTACTCGAAATGTTCTCGACCTGATCGGGCGTAAGCTTCGCAGCAAAGCCATTGATAGAATCCTTGTAACAATACACAAGGGCTTCCCTAGCAGCTTCTTCACTACAAAACACGCAAATTAACCCCGACACGTATCACATACTATGATGACTTCATTGAATAATTTGAGGAGAAAAACAAACCTGCCGAGAACAGAAGTTAGGATTCGGATGTGATAGGCTTCAGGAGTCTCATTAAGAGGTCGCTCGGTGTAAATGATATGAACCCTCCAGGGAGCAGAGTCGGGGGCGGATTTGTGGAATTGGGTGGCAGAGGTAAGAAGAAAAGTGAGAGAAAAGGTGAAGAAGAAAACAGAAAAATTGATTGCCATTCTTCAAAGTTTGAAGGATACAGAAATGGTTTTGGTGCATTTTGGAAAGGCATGGAGAGGAATTTATAGAAATGGTTTAAAGAGACGGAAGGAAGATGAATTCCCTCCTCTCGTTGTTTGGTTACGACAGATTGTATTTTATGCTATTTCCTTTTCTCAAAACTTCATTATTAGGGTGGGTTTGTTGGTTGCCTAACAATAGAACCTCCAAAAAGGTCAAATAACCTCTTTTTTTTTTTTTTTTTTTTTTTTTTTTTTTTTTTTTTTTTTTTTTTTTTTTTTTT
>NW_019268558.1:389165-400674 GCF_002738365.1 Cucurbita moschata | reverse complement strand
TTTTTTTTTTTTTTTTTTTTTTTAGTTATACAATGTCTAATAAGCTAAAAAGGTAAATTAGACACAAAATTAAAAAGGTTAGAAGATCTACTCGGGATGGAACGTGTAAACAAATAAAAATAATTATAAAAAAATAGTTAAAAAATAATAATAATAAATAAACAAAAAAAAAAAACTTTCCCCACTTCTCTCTACTAATCTATCATTTCCCATAATTATCACTCCTCAACTGGCCAGAAAGTAAGGTTTGTAAAAAGAAACAGAAAAAGAATAATTGACAGATAGGAAAAAAAAAATGAGAATGATCTTTACCAGTTGAGATTCAAAAGAGATTTACGTGAAGATAGATCGGGTCAAGGTATATATTAAATCTTCATTTTATTCTGTTTCTTTTTAGAAAAAAATGATAATGGCCTTTACCCAGCTGAGATTCACCGCATATTTACGTGAAGATAGATCTGGTCATATTAAATCTTCCTTTTCTTTTATCTTATTTTTTTTAGAAATCACAGTCAATTATGTCAATTATAATGAGATCTTCATTAAATTATTACAATGGTTTAGCTTTAAGTTAAAAACTAAATTTTAATCATTTACACGAATTCTAACTCAAATTAGTAATATTAGATTAAATTTATATCAGTAGCCAAATAAATATGAGACTTGATTGTTAAGTCCCACAATTAGCACTTGCCTATGGGAAACCCAAAGATTTGGAAATAGGGATCCCTATAAATTTGGAATACATGAGAACAAAATTAGAAGGGAAATACATATTAAAAAAAAAAAGGAAGATTCAGGAATTAAAAACCACACACTAAAGTAAATATGGAGAGCAGTAAAGTAAAGCTAGAAACTTGAAATAACTCTATTACTTTTTTATACAACCATGACCATGGAAAATAAGATTTTTAATAAAATTATAATTATAGATATATAACATTTTAAGACTTTTAAAATGGACCAATGTAAATTAGAGAAATAATTTTATAGAATTCGAACTTGAAACTGAGTCATTGGCTCATGTAGGTTGACTTGGATTTCAAATGACAGAATTGAACTTTCATTAAGGATATATTCGTCACAACAACTTGAGCTAACCAGGTAAGTGACCTTACTATCGGCATAGTTCTATTTGATGTTGACACGTGCCTATGGTTCTGCATGTGTCATATATACTAATATGTGTGAATTATCTGTGAATCGGTATGCTTATATTATATTTATGTTATGTTATGTTATAATATGTGAATAATGATAATAATTTGGTACGATGTGTTCAAGGATATGTTTGAGATAGGATATGAGAAGGATGTACAAAACGAAATGTAACGATAGGAGTAAGATACGTTCAGGAGACGTTAAAGTTATGTTACATATTGGAGTGCTATGGATAGAAGAGATTGATGAAAGAATATGGTTAGAATATGGGTAGAAAGGGATAGGTTTGTGATAGATTAATAGAACGATACCGTTAGGATACGTTCCGGTGATGATATGACTAAGGTACGTTCACGTAACGATATGACTATGATAGGTATAAGAACATTAAGGCTATGATAAGTTAGGGAACGATATGACCACGAAGTGATTACGATATGACATGTTTATGATACGATATATTTGTTGGGTTTTATGTCCTAAAACTCATAGTTTGTAAACAAAAAAACATATTCTATTTTCAATAAAGTTATTATTATTGTTTATTCAGTAAAAATTGTTATTGAATAAAGTAAACTTTACGATCATTAATCTAAATCCAATAAACTAAGAACACTCTGGCTATAGTATGATTACTTTAACTATATGTAAAGACATAAGAGTGGATCAAGTTCAAGTATATAGTTAAAATGATCTATAGTATAAGGATAAGGTTGAGTACCTTATTCTGGGGACACTATGGATGCGGCCCACTTTTGTATATGATATAAACAATATGATCACTAAATTGTACATGTGGAGACATGTGAGTGGGGGCGTCCTATGCAATGAGTATTGCATAAGATCGGACCATGAAGAAAATCACTCTCACTTTATAATGTCGTTTACTATTGAGACTGATTTTCTTTTCATTCGATAACCTAGGTAACTCGGTTTTAATCCTGAGCTAACCATGAACTCCTGTTTATTCAGAATTATCCTTAGATTTGCATGGGTGAGAGTGGCTCTAGTTTGCCGACTCAATAGGCCTCCCATTTCAGGGGTAAGACTGGGTGAATGGCTGGGGACGTGGGGTGCAAGACGGAATTCACTCCTACCCGCTTTTAGGGATAGAAGAAAGGTAGTTCCCTTAAGCACTGACTCCAGGTCTTGAACAAGGGGCCCCATCCTCTCATTGGCCTGAGAGGGATTCGGTTTACTGGTTGGACCACAAACCAATTGTTCATTAGAGGATCAGTGAGACATAAGGAACAAGAAGTAACTTCAGGGGTAAAACGGTAAATTGACCCAGCTCTAGTTACGAACAACCTGTGAAGGATCGACTTACTAATCATGGTTATATCAGATGGACAGAAATATATCTATAGTGAGGGGAGTGCAACTACTAGGCTATAGTGGAGTGTCCTAGTAGTTAACGAATGTTGGTTAACCAGGTTAATGAGTTTAACCGGTTAATCTTGGATTGTTGGAGCCCATGATCTATAGGTCCATTAGGTCCCTCTGCTAGCTCATATCGGACTAAACCATAGAACAGTGTGACGAGTGAGTTCGAAGTGTTCGAATTCAAATTAGGGAATATGCGTTACATATATACGATATATTTAACCGCAATTTTGTTTTATTTACGAATTAAACAAAAAGAGAGAATCTGAGATATTTAAATAAGATTTAAATATCTTAATCAATTATGTGTCGGAATTGATTGGGATTGGCATTTGAATAAATATTAAATATTAATTAAATAGTTTAATTAATCCTTTAATGTTACTCTAATTTAAAATTCATTATTGAAATTAATTGTTGAATTAAAATGAAGAAAGTCAAAATGATGACTTCATCTAATGGAAAAATCCATGTCAGTGGAAGTTTGAGGTGTCAAAATTTGGTTTAACCAAACTTGCATGTTTGTCAAATAAACCCCACAAGTCTGAGTGGAATTTTGAGTGTCAAAATTTGGTTAACTCAAACATGCATGCTTGCCACATAATCCCAAACATTTGAGTGGAATTTTAAGTGTCAAAAATTGGTGATCTCAAATTTGCATGAATATGCAAACATGACTCTTTAAATAGAGTAATCATGGTACATGGAAGTTCTTCTTCTTCTTGGTGAAAAACCTTGACAAAAACCTCTCACAAACCCTCTCTTCACATATACAAAATCCCTCCCAAGTTTAGTCACTCACTAGATTCCACAATCCCGTTCTAAGGCCGGAGGATAGTGGAGAAGACACTAGTGGTGGTTCGAAACCGGTTCGTGAGGCAAAAGGAGTTTGAACTACAAAAGGTTAGTATTTAAACTCATTAAGTTTTAATACTTATGAACATGCTAGTTATTTACAATAATTGATGTTCTAAAAGTGCCTAAGATCCAAATTGCTTCCGATGTGTTATATTAACACCATCAATATTCTGATGTGATGTGTTATGTTTAGATGGTTTTGTGTGACCATTGAGGTAATTGTTGTATGAATTGCACGTTATGAAATGACAAGTTAAAAGCATGGAGCGTTATGTTATGTTTTCTAAATTCTATGTATACAGCATGTTATGAATGACATGATATCACGATAAATGAAATAAAATGTAACCCCGCTAGGATTATATATGGTACGTAGACTGAAAAATGAGAAATGACATGTTAAGCATGAAAGATGATAGAGGGATTATATTCATTAATGATAAAAGTAGAAATATTGGGACCTCATGCATTACGTGTGCTCATGCATTTGGGGGGACACCCCTATTTTATCATGGGGTACGAACGCATACATCCAATGGCAGGACAACGATCGTTATGTTTTGCATAGCGTTGCCATGACGGTTGCTAGTTCTAATGGGTGTTCGGCCTAAGGAGCTCCCAGAGTATGCTCGCCGGACAAGGAAAGTGGCCCAGCGGTGTGCGAACTAACTGGTGAGCCCATACTCGCACATATGGGCTGTGTGTAGAGTATATGGTACACGTCCAAATTACCCGTTAGGACAACACCGTAGGAAAATAAATTGAAAGGATAGGTCCCGTCAGTGCATTTGCATGTTCTTGCATTTAACCCCCAATAATGGAGTCACTTACTGAGTATTTCTTTAAATACTCAAGCCATGTACTACTACATTTTTCAGGTTAAGGCAAGGCATTCTTGTACGGCTGACGACGGCATCGCAACTCGAGACCATGACACATGCATAGGATAGTGATATTTATTTTCTTAGACTTTGGCTAGAATAGGATGTTTTTAACTTAAACGCTTATTTATTTTATTTAGCCTTTTGTTGTGTCGTTTTAAAGATGTTTTCGGAACACGTACCTCCATGGCTGTGTTTTAAGATAAAAGATATGTTTTATGGAATTTAAATGAAGTCTTCCGCATTCAATGTTTAGGATATGTATACAATAGCGACTTTAAATAAAATAGAAAATTTCGAGTCGTTACAAAACGTTTGAAACGTGATGGAGACATTCTAGAATATAGGCAGGCTGAGCCTACAGAACATGAACATGTAATCGTGCTAGTAATTTATGGTACAAGACATCACATCTAGATGAGGTAAGCATGGGTATTGTGACGCATCACATGGTAGAAGATCATGGGTCGATTAGGGCATGGTAAAGTAGTACCTAGACAGCTTAAAATATCAATAACTTTAGGGAATGAGATGTCCAAGGTATTAGCTTAACTTAATACATCATCCTAGGGTACAACTTGGTACATGGTTAGCACTACGTATGCATGAAAATTTTGTAACATACTCTACACATGCATGGCCCTAAAGTATATCATGAGCGCAAGACTTTCATAATATCATAAACAAAGTCATAAAAAGAATCTAAGACTAATGGACTTTTTTAAGTCCTTAAATCTCATGGTTTGATCATTAGGAAGGATATCGTCATCATTTTCCACTCAAGTCAACGTTTGTACCCCAAACCTAGTCTAATGGTCTTGAAATTTCACCAGCCATATAAAACTCATGAATGCAAGTCATAGATACAGTTTCATGACATTTGGATATCGTTTGGATCATAAATCATAGGCTCGTTATCATAGGGGCATTTTGGTCATCTTACAATAAGTTCAATTCATCCCCCTTATTCTTCAAACTTTATAGAAAATCTTAACATATCATATTGATCATTATAATAAAGTTTCATGAGCAACGAAGTACATAAGTACGTTTAGCAGTCCATTATAATTTAGTTTCATTTCCAATTTAAAAGTTCGGTTTAAGCACTTAAACATGGACTGTAACGACCCAAAATTTTCTACTTAATTTAAGGTCGCTACTGTATATGTACCATAAACATTGAATGCGGAAGATTTCATTTAAATTCCACAAAACATAACCTTTAACTTAAAACACAGCCATGAACTTACGTGTTTCGAAAACATCTTTAAAACGACACAACAAAAGACCCGAAATAAAATAAATAAGCGTTTAAGTTTACAACATCCTATTCTATCCTAAGTCTAAGAAAATAAATACCACTATCCTATGCATGTGCCATGATCTCAAGTTACGATGCCGTCGTCAGCCGTACAAGAATGTTTAAAGAAATACTTAGGAAGTGACCCCCCTATTGGGGTTAAATGCAACAATCACATGCAATGAAATGATGGGACCTATCTTTCGTTTCGTTTCGTTTTGTTTTTCCTACGGTGCTGTCCTAACGGGTAATCGTGGACGTGTACCATATACTCTACACACAGCCCATACGTGCGAGTATGGGCTCACCAGCTAGTTCGCACACCGCTGGGCCACTGTCCTTATCCGGTGGGAATACTCTGGGAGCCCCTCATGCCGGGACCCGTTAAAACTAGAACCGTCACGGTAGCGCTATGCAATGTATAACGATTGTTGTCCTGCCATTGGATGTACGAGTCCGTACCCTTGTGATGGGATGGGGGTATCCCCCCGATGCATGAACACACATAATGCATGAGGTCCCTCTATTTCTACATTTATCTTTAATGACCATAACCCCCTGTCACGTTCTAGGCTTCATGTCATTCTCATTTTCATTTCGCATTTCATACACATTTCTATCGGGGTTATGGTTCCAGACAATTTACCGTGTTTCATGTTATATAATTCATGTGGTTCACATTCACATATTCCATACAAACATGCCATAATCATTCAAGGACCTCATATCGTTACATGCATTACACATCACATCAGACTAAAAGCATACATAGCATACAATTACGTTTACATAACTACGTACTTAATGTAACGACCCGAAATTTTCTACTTAATTTAAGGTCGCTACTGTATACATACCATAAACATTGAATGCAGAAGACTTCATTTAAATTCCATAAAACATAACCTTTAACTTAAAACACAGCCATGGACTTACGTGTTTCGAAAACATCTTTAAAACGACACAACAAAAGACTCGAAATAAAATAAATAAGCATTTAAGTTTAAAACATCCTATTCTATCCTAAGTCTAAGAATAAATGCCACTATCCTATGCACGTGCCATGATCTCGAGTTGCGATACCGTCGTCAGCCGTACAGGAATGCCTTGCCTTAACCTGAAAAATGTAGTAGCACATGGCTTGAGTATTTAAAGAAATACTCAGTAAGTGACCCCACTATTGGGGTTAAATGTAACAATCACATGCAATAAAATGATGAGACCTATCTTTCGTTTCGTTTCATTTCATTTCATTTCGTTCGTTTCGTTTCTTTTTTGTTTCGTTTCGTTTCGTTTCGTTTTCCTACGGTGTAATCCTAACAGGTAATCATGGACGTGTACCATATACTCCACACGCAGCCCATACGTGTGAGTATGGGCTCACTAGCTAGTTCGCACACCGCTGGGTCACTGTCCCTAGCTGGTGGGCATGCTCTGGGGGCCCATCGGGACCCGTTAAAACTAAAACCGTCACGGCAGTGCTATGCAGGGCCTAACGATCGTTGTCCTGCCATTTGGATGTACGCGTCCGTACCCTCGTGATGGGATAGGGGTATCCCCCCAAATGCATGATCACACAATATGTATGAGGTCCCACTAGTCCTACAGTCATCATTTAATGAACATAACCCCGTGTCACGTTTTCATGCTTACGTGTCATTCTCATTCTCATCTCGTTACATATCATACATATTCCTAGCGGGGTTATGTATCATGCAATTTACCGTATTTCATGTCATACAATTCATTCAGTTACATTTCAATACTCATACAACAAGTCGTAATCGTACAAGGGCCACACATCGTCACATGCATTCATATCACATCAACTAAGCAGCATAAATAACATACATTCACATTCACATGATTTCGTACTTAAGCACCATAATCTAGCATACAATGTATCATATCATAACCAAGTCAATAACGTAAACACTTCATAGTCATATCGTTCTCTAACTTACCATAGCCTTAACGTTCTTATACCTATCACAAACATATCATTACGTGACGTACCTTAGTCATACCGTCACAAGAACGTACTCTAATGCTATCGTTCCGTCAATCTATCACAAACCTATCCCTTTCTACCCATAACTTAACCGTATTCTTTCATCAATCTCTCCTATCCATAGCACTCCGGTATGTAACCTAACTCCAACATTTCATGAACGTATCTTACTCCTATCGTTATATTTCGTTTTGTGCATCCTTCTCGTATCCTATCTCAAACATCTCCTAGAGCTCATCGTACCATAATTATTATCATACAATCCACATATTATAACATAACATAACATATAGGAAGTATATCGATTCACAGACAATTCACACATCAATATATATGACACGTGCCGAACCACAGGGCACGTGTCAACATCAAATATAACCATGCCGATAGTAAGGTCACTTACCTGGCCAGCTTAAATCGTTGTCACGAATATATCTTTAATTAAAGTTCGATTCCGTCCTTTGAAATCCGAGTCAATGTATATGAGCCCATGACATTAGTTTCAGGTTTGAACTCTACAACATTATTTCTCTAATTTACATTGGTCCATTGTTAAAAGTCTGAAATGTTATATATCTATAATTATATTTTTATTAAAAATCTTATTTTTCATACTGTTGTATAAGAAAGTAGATACAGTTTTTTCAAGTTATTCTCGGCTTTACTACTCTCTGTAAACTCTTTGTATTTACCCTCTATGTTTACCTTTTTCCCTCTATATTTAGCTTGTGGTTTTTAATTCCCTAATCTTCCTTTCTTTTATCTGTTTCCTTTTAATTCCGTTGTCATGCCTTCCAAATTTCCAGTGAACCCTATTTCCAAATCTTTCCTTCTCTCAGTGTTTCCTATTTAAAAGTTTTCTGGGTCATTCTGTCTTTAATCTATTCACTTGGTTACTGATAAAATTTAATCTAATATTACTAATCTGACATGTTTGACTAGATTTATTGACATTTAGTTTCTAACTCAAATCATTGTAATAATTCAATGAAGATCTAGTTGTGATTTCAAAAAAATAAGATAAAAGAAAATAAAGATTTAATATATACCATCAGATCTATCTTCACGTAAATCTCCCGTGAATCTCAACTGGGTAAAAGTCATTCTCATTTTTTTTTTCTCAAGTAAATCTTATGATTATTGATTTTCTGTTTTTTTTTTTTTTTTGCCGTTAGTTGCTGGCATAAGGATAGGTTGAGGAGAGATAATTGTGAGGAGGGATGAGAGGTTAGTGAAGAGAAGTGAGAAAGGTTTTTTTTTTTAAAATTATTTTTTTATTATTTTTAATTAATTAATTAATTAATTTTTTTATTATTATAATTTTAACTATTTTTATAATTATTTTTATTCGTTTATTTCTTTATTTATTTTTGGGCTATTACGCTGAAGCACAATAATCTAGCATACAATGTATCATATCATAAACAAGTCATAACGTAAACACTTCATAGTCATATCGTTCTCTAACTTACCATAGCCTTAACGTTCTTATACCTATCACAGATATATCATTATGTAACGTACTTTAGTTATATCGTCACAAGAACGTACCCTAACGCTATCGTTCTATCAATCTATCACAAACCTATCCCTTTCTACCCATAACCTAACTGTATTCTTTCATCAATCTCTCCTATCCATAGCACTCCGGTATGTAACCTAACTTTAAAGTTTCATAAACGTATCTTACTCCTATCGTTACATTTCATTTTGTACATCCTTCTCGTATCCTATCTCAAACATATCCTTGAGCATATCGTACCATAATTATTATCATACAAACCACATATTATAACATAACATAACATATAGGAAGCATATCAATCCATAGACAATTCACACATATCAATATATATGACACGTGCAGAATCACAGGGTACGTGTCAACATCAAATATAACCATGCCGATAGTAAGGTTACTTACCTGGCTAGCTTAAGTATTTGTCACAAATATATCCTAATGAAAGTTTGATTCCGTCCTTTGAAATCCGAGTCAACCTATGAGCTCATGACATCAATTTTAAGTTTGAACTCTATAAAATTATTTCTCTAATTTACATTGGCCATCGTAAAATTCTGATATTTAGTGTTAGACAAAATTTAAAGGAGCTCACTGCACTATGATATTTACTGTTTTATTGTTAAATGTTGTTCAACAAATCTTTCCTTATAATCTCCCTCTCTCTCTCATTATTTTCATTCCGTAAATAGGTTTTTGAATTGTGTAAATAGATATTAATGGCCAATTGTAAGTCCAATAGTAAGTTTGATTTTTGGCTACGATCTTCTAGTTAATAGATTTGCCAACTAAAATTTTATTGAATCTAACCTTATAACCTTATTTCTTATAACTTAAAATGCTAACAAAAATCTAATCAATTGGATATGGGATCTGATTATTATTACACGACCGATTAAAATATGAAGGAAGATTTGATCCTAAATTAATTTCTTATAACAGAAAAGGAAATCTGAGATAGGATTCTATCTTAATAAGTGACAAAAATATCTAATTCTGCAATAGGTTGAAAGACATTTTACTTCTCCTCAAATCTAACCATGTTTTTTTAGTTGGCCTGAGGATGGGTTGAGGAGATATAATAGTGAGAAGGGATGAGAGGTTAGTGGAGAGGAGTGGGGAAATATTTTTTTATTTTTATTATTTTAATTTTAATTTTAATTAATTAATTAATTAATTTATTATTATTATTATTTTAACTATTTTTTTAATTATTTTTATTTGTTTATTTGTTTATTTGTTTATTTATTTTTGGGCTATTACATGGCCCGAGCATAACTAAAAAGTCTAAAAGGGATAGCACCTCTTCGATGATACTCGGGACAATGTTTCTCAAGTTTCCAATATCTTATTTGCTCAAAAAAAAAAAAAAAAATTGTATATCTTGACATATATTTGTATCTTAATTTATAATTCGTCAAACTCAACTGAAAATAACATTCTCATATAGTAAACCCATGTGTAACCGTTATTGATTAGCCCAACTCATACCTTTTTAGGCCATGCTTTTATCATGAAACATCTTCCTTATCTTCTTGTTAATCTAAAGGATTCGAGGTCAACTTTTCATAGAAATTATATACACTTGTTTAGTTCCATACAGACTTTAATAGATCTCAAGTTCGACTCCTCCACATTCACCACATTTATGAGATCGTTGACCTTCGTTGTGTTCACAAGAAATATTTATTGAGGCCCCAAAAAGTAACTAGGATGGGTTAGACGCAACAAATTTGCATGTAGTCGCAAATTAGATTGTTGAGCTTCTTCTTCCTTTATTAATGACACCTCAAGTTGGGCAATGAAGCTAGGCAATTTTAGCTCGAAGTTTGTTCACAGAAGTTATGGATAATTGATATTATAACATAAAACTCAAAAGCTAGAGGCCCAATATTGAAGTTGATTACTCTCGATTTAACAATATCCCAAATTGTTTAACAATATCCCATATTTATAATTGACGCATCCACTTCCATTGAAACCTCTAAAATCAGACTAAAATCTGAGCATAAGATTTTATAATAACCGATCGAAAATTCTTCTATGTTCACCCTAAACCTTGCTAATTTTCAAATTGAATCCTCACCGTTGGATTTTTAGTCTCTCGTATCTTTTTGTTGAGGTCTAAATTTTAGGTGACGTAGACTGTTAGAACTTCACGAGCGTTGGGTTTTATTCGGTTTATCTGCATTTTTGAAGGAATTGACAATTTCATTATTAAATTGAACTTTAAGGGTATGTTGGTAATTTGATATTTTTTAATATTTTATTCTAAAAATCCAATTTTTTTATAAACATTCCTGGTATTTAGTCACTTTTTTCTTATGAGATCCCCTGAGGTTTCTCTATAATTAATTAAAAATTAAAGACTTCCAAAAAAAAAAAAAAAAAAAAAA
>NW_019268558.1:366803-389007 GCF_002738365.1 Cucurbita moschata | reverse complement strand
ATTCCAAAAAAAAAAAAAAAAAAAAAATGGTGAAATTGACTATTTACCCCTTTATTTAAGATTTTTTTCCAACCTTCTTATAACCTTGTGTAACTTAAATTTAATGTTAAAAGGACAACTTGGGTTACAGGGCCCTTATTTCTTTTTCTCTCTACCATGTTCCCTCTTTTAGTCTTTGCTTCTTCCATTGGACACTTTCATAAGAGCAATCTTCATATTTCTCAACTTTTTAACTTGCCTTGTCTAGCTTGTCTGGTCAAGATTTGTATGAGTTCCTCTTCGTAAGTTAGATCTTCTCTTAAGGAAAGTGTTTTGTATACTATCACGTGAGTGGAGTCCGACATATATTTCTACAGAATTGATACATGAAGTACATTGTACATTGTAGCTAGGTTTGGTGAGAGTGTGAGTATGTAGGCTACTTACTCGATTCTTTCGAATATTTTGAAGGGACCAATAAACTTAAGACTTAATTTACTCTTTTTGCCAAACTTGAGCACCCCTCTTATGGGTGCTATCTTTAGAAGTACATGATTTCAGTGAACTACAGATTCTTTCATCATGTGTTCCAATAAATTGTGTCGATTTTGTGCATCCTGACTTCTTACTTTGATCTCTTGGACTATGACATCAGCGACTTGTACTACTTTTGGTCATAACGGTTGTCATTAGCCTACTTCTTCCCAAAAGATGGGGGATTAACATCTTCATCCATAAAACACTTCATTCGGTGTCATTTATATCGTGGCCCTGTAACTATTGTTGTAGGCAAACTCAGTGAGATGCAGGTATTTGTCCCAACTACTTGCAAAGTCCTTAACATACATCATCCGCATATCCTCCAATACTTGATTGAGCCTTTCTATTTGACCATCAATCTAAGGGTGGAAGGTCATATTAAACCTTAGTTGTGTCCTAAGTATCTTTTGTAGGCTCTTCTAAAAGCGAGATGTAAACCTTTTATTACGATCAAACACTATTGACACAAGAACTCCATGAAATCGGACTATATCTTCTATGTAAAGTTGAGCCCACTTGTCTACTGAGTATGTTAACTTGTTGATTGTGATCCATATGGCAGTAAAGCCTTTCTTGATCTTAGGCAACATGGAAATAAAGTCCATGGTAATGATTTTCCATTTCCATTAAGGAACACTAAGGGGTTGTAAGAGTCCTTATGGGCGTTGTCTTGGCGCCTTGATCTATTGGCAGATCAAATATTAACTTACGTACTCAGCAAAAATTTAAGTCTTGGTACATCTTATTGCTTCCCGAGTGCATAATGTAAGGTGAATTGTGGGCTTCCATGCCTGGCTCCTTTAATAGATCCTCATTTTTGAAACGTACAGTTAACCTTTTCAAAATATATCTCTATTTTAGATATATATATATCCTTTGGACCATCCATTTCTTATTTTTGTAGAACTTTACTAAGGTATGAGTCTTTTCCTAGTGCATCTATTATATACTTTTTAGTGTTGGTTAGACGGTTAGTTGAGCAACTATTGTTGTTATACATTGATCATGACCTCTATATTAGCTCCTTATTAGCTCCTTGCATCTCCTCTTCAAGCTTTTGTCTTTCTCAAATGGTAAAGGATATTTATGTCGTAATTCTTTATTAGTTTCAACCATTTTTTTTTTGCCTCATATTAAGTTCCTTTCATGTAAATAGATACTTGAGATTTTGATGGCCCATATTTTTCTTTCTCTCCATACAAGTAATGTTGTTGTATTTTGAGAGCGAATACTGTTGCTACTAGTTTCAAGTTATGTGTTGGGTAATTACGTTCATATTTCTTAAATTAATTGGAAGTTGTGTGTTATGACTTTCCCATTCTACATCAGAACACACCCCAACCCTCTTATTGAAGCATGACGGTAGATAACAAAATTTCTTGAGTTTTAGGACAACTTAAGTGCTCGATCAGTTACCAACTTGTCCTTAAGCTTTGGGAAGCTTTTCTCGCATGTCGACTTTCAAGGAAATATCTTTCCTTTCTTGGTTTGCAGGGTTAAGGGTGCTCATAGTTTGGAGAAATCTCGTATGAATTTCTTGTAGTAGCCTGCCAACCCTAGGAAGCTCCTGATCTCTCAGTGACTGTGATTCGTCAAGGCCTTCTTTCAATATGACATGTCCAAGGAAGACTACCTCTTAGAGCTAAAACTCACACTTAAAGAATTTGACATATATCTTGTAGCTCTTAGTCTTGACCCTATCTTTCTTTGGTGGTCCTTGTATTCTTTCTCAGTCTTGGAACAGACAAGAATATCATCTATGAAATGATTACAATGGATCGAAAAAATCCTTGAATATTCGGTTCATTAGATTTATGAAGGCTGCAAAGGCATTGTTCAGGACAAAGAACATAATTGTAAACTCATAGCGTCAATATCAATTTCTAAATGTTTTCTTTTATTTGTCTTTCTTAATTTTTAACTTAGGTAGTCTAACCTCAAATCTCTCCAAAAAGATATTGAAATCTCTTGTAATTGCTTGAAGAGATTGTCACCTAGGTAAGGGATGATTTTCACCTTGTTGAGCTTCCCATGCTATGCATAGATTTGTCTTCCTATTGCAACCGATACCAAAAGTTTGGTCAATGATATGTGGGTAGAATTGACAATTTTCTTTGAAGTTGATGCATGTACCCCTGTAGTGTTGGCAAATGTGCAAGTGCATGGTTGTCCATGCCAGTCAAAATTTATTTCCTGTTTCAATATATTTTTTTCTTTCGAACTTCAATATAATTTGAATTTTGTTGTAGCTAAACAAAATTGTTAATATGAATGAAACTTTGTAATCAAATTTCATTTTACAATTTGTTGGTAGGTTGAAAAACAAGATAAAAATAAACTTTATCAACCTTTTGTAAAGTAGCATTAAACATAATATCAACTCAAAGTGATCTAGTCCAACTAAAAGAAAAACTTCAGTTGATTTTGTCACAACAACCTGATCACCAAGCTACTTGAAGCATGAGTCGCAATCTACACTGATGCGAGAGGGATAAAAAAACGGTAATATATTTTGCTTTCAAATATGGGGAGACTTGAATTTCAAAACATAAAAACTCATACATGTTTATAATTATACAAAAATATAGTTTAAATTTAAATACAAAAGACGAAATGGTATACAAAGAAAGACCCGAACAAAAAACACAAAATTCGGTGGAGTCTCTCAAACCTAGGCTATCTCTATGGCCATCTACTCTAGACCACTCCTATCCTCATGTCGTCTTGTCATTGCTTGAAAAACAATAAAGAATGAGAGAGAGTACAAAATACAAAAACTGATTGATGTCTTGAGATGACCTCCTCTATGACCACGAAACTCTTAAATGTTTTCCACCTCGAGCGACAATCAATAAACACCTGAAAATGAAATATAGAATGAGGTGAGTATAAAGATAATCAATAAGCAACCTACTTCTAAGCTTTATTCGCATTCAATTCTAGTAACTTATCACAGACTTTTTTCTAGGCTCTGAGAAATTCGGGCTTAAATCTATATCTATTTGAGCTTTTGGAAAGACCACGAAGTTTCGAGCAATTCTCTTGTCCATTAGAAATCCACTCTAGGTGTGAAGGATGTTAACACATTTCTTGTTAGGCTATGGAGCCTGATACTTATTTATAGCTTGGTCAACGGTTATATCCGGTAAAGCTATATTTGGTAAAGCTATATATAGTAAAGCTATATCCGGTAAAGCTATATATGGTAAATAGCTATATATAGTAGATGGCTAAATCTGGTAAAGCTATATATAGTAAACTATACCATATATATATCTGGTCCGGTAGAGCTTTGAAGATGTACTTTCTATTATCTGTACTCTCTCTCGTTGTACATACCTGAAATCATCAAATAAAAAAATCCTTTTAGCCAGAGTTCTCCTTGCAATTTTCTCTATTCTTTTCTTTGTGTTCATCTAGATCGAGTGTGTGCGTTGTTGTGCGATCCTAACAACTGGTATCAGAGCTAACGACTGATATCGATCCTAACATTTCTTGCTCCAAAAATCTATTCGACAATGTACCTTAGCTCGAGGTGGACTATCGTTGCTACTCTTATGACTTAGTCAGCTTGCGTTGCCACAATAGTGAATGACTTGTATCATGGGTTGAGGCATTGCCTCGTAAAATATGATAGAATTATATGACTTTCCACATGGTCATAAAGTCACTCTGGGACGGGAGGAAAGACTATGTACTTGCTAGCTACTGAGTTACTTATATGGTCTCTTACCTCCTCTTTGGATAGATTAACAACTTAGAGGCATTAACAACTTAGAGGCATTATTCAAGAGACCCTTGGCCATTTCCACTAGATAAATGCATCTGGTTGTCTCAATGCATTATAATATCTAGCCAAGTTCTAGCTCAACGGTACCACTCCTATGCTCCTACCTCTTGGTAGGGTGCTAAAAGATCTAACCAAGGTCGCTTATATAACTAATGGCATATCAGAGGATATAGGAAGCAGAGGCACTGGTGCACCATTCACATTGCTAATAGGTCTATTAAGATTTCTTAGTTATCTTTGCATGTAACGACCCTAAATTTCCACATATTCAAAGTCGTTATTAACGTCTCATGCTCATCTATAATGCTGAAATATAACTTTTACATGAACATCATTTATAATGTAAACTTCAAAAAATGCTTAAAACAGGTTCTTCTCTGGAAAATACAGTCATAGTCTTCCGTGTTTAAATATGAAATACTAAAATTTAGAGAAAATAAAAACAAATACAAAATAGTTTAAAACAATGAAATGCAAAACAACTTATTCTAACTTAAAGACTAGGAATTTAAATATGAGTCTACCCTATGCACGTGCCACAATCTCTGCTCGCGATGCTGTCGTCCTCCGTACAAGTGCTCCTTGCCTTTACTTAAAAAATGATGTGGCACGCGGCCTGAGTATTTCAAAGAATACTCAGTAACACTATAGGGGGCCATGCAAATGCAAACACATGCAATCATGATTTAGGAACCTATCTCTAATCATCATAAGAGTGGCCTCCAGTCTCGAACAAATTGAATGTGTAGTACTTCCCTACACATGACTCACACGTGCGTGTGGGAATCCTCAGGGTGCTCGCACACCCCCTGAACCCTCTGGTCAAGTTAATCTGTAGCGACGTTCAGAGGTCAGCGGAACCCCCTAGTGTCATGCGCCTCATGAACACCCTCATCTGTGCGCATTCGCACTCGTGCACATTCGCACTCATCATCGTACTGTGCGCGTCCGCACTCATCATCTCTAGAGGAAGTAGCCCTATGCTTATGAACATACAATATGCATGAGGTCCCCCTAAATCCATCATAACGTCTCTTTTGACACAACCCTCTAGTCTCATCTCTTTGTTACTCTAGATAAAACATACTCGTGGATATTTATATTAATATCATTTTCATGCTCTTAGGGTTGTGTCTTATGTCAATCTAACGACATGATGCAATATGGCACTCATCATATAGCATGCTCAATATGGAAAATATCATCATATTAAGGTAAACGTCACCCAATCATCATACTCATCATATTGCCATAAAGTGCATCAAGCATACCAAGTACGTCATTCATATAACATCATGATATCATTATCTAACGTCATCAAGTCATCATATAATATCATCACATCATCATCTAACGTCATCATGTCATCACATAACATTACCACATCATCATATCATCATCTAAAGTCATCACGTTATCACATAGCATTATCACATCATCATATAACATCACCGCATCACTATCTAACGTCATCACATCGTCATACAACAACAACACATCATCATACAATAGCAACACATCATCATCTAACGTCATCACATCGTCATACAACAACAACACATCATCATACAATAGCAACACATCATCATCTAACGTCATCACGTCATCACGTCATCACATAACATGAAGCATAAATGACACGTGCAAGGGCCACTGGACACGTGTCGTCATACATAAGACAAATCTTTCGACCGAGCCGATAGTAAGGTCACTTACTTAATTAGCTTAAGTTGTTGTCACAAATTTATCCTTAATGAACGTTTGATTCTATTCTTTGAAATCCAAGTCAATCTATCTGAGTTCATGACATTAGTTTCAAGTTCGAACTTTTATAAAATTATTTATCTAATTTATATTGGCATATGTGTTAAACATCATGCGAACATTAAAGGCTTTGCATGGATAAAGTTTTAAATGTTTATTTATGTTTGTTATAATTTCATTTTCATGCCATCCATTTGAAATTCTTTAACATTTACCATATATTCTTACCGTGTGTTTGTGCAGATAATCAATTTTTTTCACCAAATCTTCTATTTTACTCTGTATTTACTTCCAATCTTTCATTTTTTTTTCTCTGTTTTGTATTACTTTTTTTTTTTCTTTTAACTCTATTGATAAATTTGACCTCATTGATTCTAGTTATTTCTATAGCCTAACATAATAATTAAAATCTATTAAATAAGTAATAGATCTGATTCTGAATAATTAGATAAAGGAAAAGGAAATTTGATTTTTTGGCTTGATTTCTTGTAATACCATTGAATATAGAAAGGAGATCTCAAAAATTACTTACCTTATTAACCAAGCATGATCTCTCTCCAATTCAATCTCCAACATTGTCTCTCCAATTAAATCTCCATCTCTCCCAGTTAATCTTGTTGTTGGTATTTTTTTTAAAAATTATTGTAGGAACCACCTGTGTATTTTGTATTCTCAATTTTGACTGACTAGTTGGTTGAGGAGAGATACTTGAGAGAGAAAGAGGGGTCAGTGAGAGTAATTGAGGGAAAATTATTATTTTTATTATTTTTACTATTTAATTATTAATTATTATTCCTTTTTCTTGTACCATTGTTACATTGCTGTCAGGGAGGTTTACTAGGTTCTTAGGATATCTAGGAGGTTTAAATTTTAAATCACATTTCGAGACCGCCTGAGACAAGCTCTCTAGGGATAGTCAATGTAATAGCAGTACAGCTGGCATTAAGTGGGGAGAGCGAAAGGTCAAGTTGTATACTCTTTTACGGTTAAAAAAAGAAGAAAGGAAACTAAAGACAGCAAAGAGGAAAAAGTAGAGAAAAAAGAAAAAAAAAAGAAAGAAAGAAAAAGAAAAACAGAAGAGGGGGGTGGAGCGGGGGAGATGAATGACGAAGCTTGAAGCGCTCGTCAACAATGGTGGGGCCGAACGATTGAGGAAGGGAGAACGCCGATGGTAAGCCCTAGTAGTGTGATTTTCATTGCTCCTTTCCAAAAACCCTAATACGTTTCACTAGGTCTGTGTACCTAGGTTATGGTCGAGGGAAGTTGATGAGTCCTCGTGAAGGAGAAGACATGGGGTGCTGAGAGGAAAGAAAGATCAAGAAGAAGATGGGAAGAAGAGGCCGAAAATCGTGGGGCACGGCCTGGCCCAACCCGACCCACCTATACAGAACCGAAACCAGAATTTTTCTTTTCATTTCGACCATTTGATTTGTCTTTATTCAGATTTGGGTACTTGACTCACACATTTCATAATGCCTCTTATTTATAGGAAAATTTTAATTAGCTTAGTGAGTGTCCACTTGAAGACTCGATAAAGTTTTGGGAAGTCTACGATCAGGTAAGTAACCATATGGAGCAAGTTTCTAAGTAATTTCTTGTAGGCGTTGGTTTGGGTTTCTGGCAAATAATTTAGTACCGTATTTAGGGATGGATAAATTTAGTTCATGGAGGTGGTACTTCGATAATGTGTTTGGTTATACTTTGATTGTCGTTATGGTTATATAGTTTTGTTGGCATGAATATGAAATTTCTAATAGGTCTCTTGAATGGTATGTTTTTATGTTGTGCTTAGTGGGACGAGCCATGGTCTTTTTACTGATCTAGCCGAGCGGCATAGTGACAGGTAGTTACTGTTCTTGAGACAGGTAGTTTTACTAATCTGAGCCGACAAGGGCTTAAGTGAAACCACACCCTAAATTTCCACATATCCAGAGTTGCCACTAATGTCTCTTGTTCATCTCTAATGTAGAATATAACTCTAAAAATGCTTATCTTTATTAGCGGAAAAATTTAAAACTTCAGAATACTTTAAAACACTAGAAAACACTATCGGACACTATCGGACTTATGTGTTTCAAACATCATGCTTGTAACAACGGGGAAAAATAAAATAAAATAATAATAATAATAATAATAATAATAAATAAATAAATAAATAAAAAAACATTTGGTAACGATTCCTCCTCCTTCCTTCAATCTCTCACCGCTCCTTCTCTAAAAATAAATCGGCCAACAAATCAGTAATTCATTTTTCTGTAAAAACAACTGCAGATTTACCGGTATCACAATTTCTTCCTTCCTACAAAACAAATAAAATTAAAAAAAAAAAAACTTAAGCAGATTTAGTTCCGCCTACAAGATATGTCATTTGAAGAGGTCAAGAGTGGTATGTTAAATCTTGCTTTTATTTTATTAAGTAATATTAATTTAGTTACCGTTACAATTATTTAGTTTTGAATTAGAGATTAAATGAAAAGAATTTTGTATGAGTTTTAGGAAATTACAACCAATTATATTTTAGATCTCTCTGAATTGTTGTAATGATTTAGGTTGTCAATAATTTTATATGAATTATAGAAAAAGAATATAACCAAATCCATGGATTAAATTAAAAGTAAAAAATATAATTGTTAACTAAATAAGGAGGAAGATAAAAGAAATAAGAAAAAAAAAATATAGAGATGAAAATCTAGAATAGTGTTAACTGAACAGAAAGAAAGAAAATAAAATAAAATAAAATAAAAAGGGAAGATTTGGAAGTAAGAATAGATTAACAAAATTGGCCAATAATATCTCTTGTGAAAATAATTAAAGAGGAAGAGGGAAGATTGAGGAAAGATTTGTTGAACAGAATTTAAAAA
Organism: Cucurbita moschata; assembly: GCF_002738365.1. Lineage (NCBI taxonomy): Eukaryota > Viridiplantae > Streptophyta > Magnoliopsida > Cucurbitales > Cucurbitaceae > Cucurbita > Cucurbita moschata. The sequence continues at coordinate 380,073 of NW_019268558.1, read as the reverse complement.
ATAAAACACAAAATATCAGATGGCAAGGAACATCATTAAATTTTAGTCTAACAGGCCAATCTAAAATAGAGAAATAATTTTACAGAGCTCAAACTTGAAACCGAATGGGCTCACATAGGTTGACTTGGATTTCAATAGACTTTCATTAAGAATAACGACGGAACGTTAGCCTAAGCTAACCAGGTAAGTGACCTTACTATCGGCATGATTATATTTGATGTTGACACATACCCTGTGGTTCTGTACATGTCATATATATTGATATGTGTGAATTGTCTATGGATCGATATGCTTCCTATATGTTTTGTATAGGTTATAATATGTGAATTGTATGATAATAATTACGGTACGATGTGTTCAAGAATATGTTTGAGATAGGATACAAGAAGGATGCACAAAACGAAATGTAACGATAGGAGTAAAATACATTCATGAAACGTTAAAGTTAGGTTACATACCGGAGTGATATGGATAAGAGAGATTGATGGAAGAATATGGTTAGGTTACAGGTAGAAAGGGATAGGTTTGTGATAGATTGATAAAACGATAGTGTTAGGATTTATAGAACAATAACGTAAGGTTAAGTTCTTGTGATGATATGACTAAGGTACGTTCACGTAATGATATGTCTGTGATAGGTATAAGAACGTTAAGGCTATGATAAGTTAGAGAACGATATGACTACGAAGTGTTTACGTTATGACTTGTTTATGATATGATACATTGTGATGCAATATGTCGTGGTATGATTTGTATATGATGAAATGTTATGTTAAAAGCATAGAACGTTATGTTAGGTCTCTTAAATCGAGTGTATACAGCATGATATGAATGACATGAAATTACGATAAATGGCTGAAATATAACCCATTAGAATTATGTATGATTTGAGAACTGAAGAATGAGAAACGATATGATATGAATGATGAACGATATCTGAAACGATATGAAAAATGATATGATATGTACATAATGCTAGCGGGGTTGTATTAAAGGATAATGAAAATGGAAAAGTTTTGGGACCTCATGCATTATGTGTGCTCATGCATTTGGAGGGATACCCCTATCCCATCACGAGGGTACGGACACGTACATCCAATGGCAGGACAACGATTGTTATGCTTTGCATAGCGCTGCCATGATGGTTACTAGTTCTAGCGGGTGTCCGGCCTAAGGGACTCCCAGAGTATGCCCACCGGATAAGAAAAGTGGTCCAGCTGTGTGCGAACTAGCTAGTGAGCCCATACTCGCACGTATGGGCTGTGTGTAGAGTATATGGTACACATCCAAAATTATCCGTTAGGACAGCACCGTAGGAAAAACAAAAAAAAATGAAATGAAAGATTGGTTAGCAGAGCCCCATAGTGATGAGGGCGAATGCGCACAAGTGTGAATGCACACAGATGAGGGTGCTCACGAGGCGCATGACACTATGGGGTTCCGCTGACATCTGGAAGTCACTACAGATTAGCTTGACCAGAGGGTTCAGGGGGTGTGCAAGTGCCCTGGGGATTCACACTCGCACATGTGAGTCGTGTGTAGGGAAGTACTACACATCCAATTTATCCGAGACTGAAGGTCACCCTTATGATTATTAGAGATAGGTCCTTAATTCATGATTGCATGTGTTTACAGTAGCATGACCCCTATAGTGGAGTTACTTACTGAGTATTTCTTCGATTATTCGAAATACTCAGGTCGTGTGCCACATTGCTTTTTAGGTAAAGCCAAGACGCCCATGTACGGTTGACAGCGACGTCGTGATTAGAGACTGTGGCTCGTGCATAGGATAGTTGCATATTTGAAATTCCTAGTCTTGGTTAGGATAGGGTATTTGCATTTCATTTATTTAAATTATTTAATTTGTAATTGTTTTTATCTTATTTTGAATTCAGCATTGTAACGACTTGAAATTTTCTACTTAATTTAAGGTCGGTACCGTATACGTACCATAAACATTGAATGCGGAAGACTTCATTTAAATTCCATAAAACATAACCTTTATCTTAAAACACAGCCATTGTAACGCCCCTACTAATTTTCTTCAACTTAATTAGTGACGTCACCCATGCATACTTATCTCAGCGGAAGCTCATCATAAATAACCTTGAAAGAGTCTTTCATAAATATTCATGAATCCAAAACAAACCTAAACTCCGAAAATAATTCTTCAATACTGAATTCTAAATAAATCCAAAGGAAACAATACTCAATGTAAAACTTAAAATAGTCTAATAAGAGTAAACTCCTAAAAATATCCCGTCTCCAACTTCCATGGTGGCCTCAACTCCGCCGTCAACTGTACATTGGCGCCTTGCCTTTACCTGAAAAATGTAGGTAGCACATGGCTTGAGTATTTTATGAAATACTCAGTAAGTTACCCCACTGTTGGGGTTAGGAATGCAAACACATGCAACATATGAGCGGACCTAACTTTTCATAAACTTTTCATAGCCTTGGACGCTTTTCTATTCCGGGTAGGGTTGGATGTGTGGTACTCCTTCACACATGGCCCATGTACGTGTACATGAACCCACCAGGCGGGCTCATAAACATACCCCCTGGGCCTGACTTGGTCGGGCACAACGTCTTACACGTAGCCGAACACCACAGAACAGAAAAGGGCCCGCATGATATCATGGCGAACATAAATATCGTATTTCATTCTTTCGTATCATAAAGGGGAAGAATCCCGATGCACGTGACATACATATATGCATGAGGTCCCTTAACATATCTAACATGACATTACATAAGCAGTGCTAACATCGCATTTACGTTTCTTACATTACATGGCATCTCACATGACTTACATTACATGGCATATTACATAAACATTCCAGTTGCATAAACATCTCACGACATGACTCGATAATTCTACGTGTATCTATGGCATCCATCAACATATTCATGGCATATAATACTAACATCTCATTCATGATATAAACATAAACAGTCAACAGTCAACACAAGTTCATACATCACATAACATACACAATCTACGGTCAACACAATCTATACATCACATAATCATATCACATAAAATATGGTGCATGCAGGGGCCACAGGGCACGCACCATCATACAACACGTAGAAAACTAACTCCAACAGTAAGGTCACTTACCTCGATGGTCTTGGTTGAAGTCACTCTCAACGAGCTAGTCCCAGCGGTTAAATACGCCCTATGATAACCACATAAGAATTTAGAACCTTTCATAAGGTACCCTAGCTAAACCTCATGCTATTTATCAAAATAAACCCCTGGCCTAATCTGTCTTTAACGTTTAGGGACCATACTGACCTCGGATGGTAAAACTGAGGGCCAAAAACCTTGGAATCGATATATTATAGTGATACCGATTCACCAAGCCAAGCTGCTGAGCAGACCAATTAAGCCGCCAAGCCGAGCTGCGGGATTTGACGGAGCTGAGCCGCGGGTTTGGACGGAGCCAAGCCGCGGGATTTGACAGAGCCGAGCCGCGGTACACGTCAAGCCGAGCCGAGAGCATGCGTGCGTCCGTGTTGGGCCGAAATGCACAGGGCCCGCGTTCGTTCCGTGGGCTGGTCCAGAGGCAAAACGTGAACCCGACCCGTTTTCCTTTGTCTTCCTTACCCGAAATCTCGTGAAAACCCTAATCGTCACTGCGTCGCCAACGACGACGTCACAACCCCGATTCTGACGATGGGACGACACCCCTCGCCTATTCCGACCGACACGCAAGGATATTCAACACCGATAGCCTCGGTCGATTCTCCCTCCGGCCACTCACCGAAGAAAACCCAGCGAACCACCTCACACATTTTTCCTGGCTAACCCTCCCGATTTTTCTGCACTCTCAAGCACCCTCGAAAACCCAAAAAGTTTGGAGAGTCAAAGTCGTTTCCAAGGAAGGAGAAGAGTTGAATATGAGAATATAAAAAGGTCTTTATGACTTTTCCATTAAGGTAGTAATTTCCTTGTTAGAAATCGTATCTTTTCCAGCAACAATAAATACAACATAATATCTTTTCGTTTTGGCAGCAAAAAAATAAAAATCTTAGCATAAAATCTAAAATAAATAAAACAAAAATTCGAATCCTTACAGCCATGGACTTACGTGTTTCGAAAACATCTTTAAAACGACACAACAAAAGACTAAATAAAATGAATAAGAGTTTAAGTTGAAAACATCCTATTCTAACCTAAGTCTAAGAAAATAAATACCACTATCCTATGCATGTGCCATGGTTTCGAATTGCGATACCGTCGTCAGCCGTACAGGAATGTCTTGCCTTAACCTGAAAAATGTAGTAGCACATGGCTTGAGTATTTAAAGAAATACTCAGTAAGTGATCCCGTTATTGGGGTTAAATGCAACAATCACATGCAATGAGATGATGGGACCTATCTTTCATTTCGTTTTCCCTACGGTACTGTCCTAACGGGTAATTTTGGACGTGTACCATATACTCTACACACAGCCCATACGTGCGAGTATGGGCTCACCAGCTAGTTCGCACACCATTGGGCCACTTTCCTTATCCGGTGGGCATACTCTAGGAGTCCCTTAGGCCGGACACCCGCTAGAACTAGTAACCGTCACGGCAGCGCTATGTAAAGCATAACGATCATTGTCTTGCCATTGGATGTACGCGTCCGTACCCTCGTGATGGGATTGAGGTATCCCTCCAAATGCATGAGCACACATAATGCATGAGGTCCCAAAACTTTTCCATTTTCACTATCCTTTAATACAACCCCGCTAGCATTATGTACATATCATATCATTTTTCATATCGTTTCAGATATCGTTCATCATTCATATCATATCGTTTCTCATTCTTCCGTTCTCAAATCATACATAATTCTAACGGGGTTATATTTCATGTCATTTATCGTAATTTCATGTCATTCATATCATGCTGTATACACACAATTTAAGAGACCTAACATAACGTTCTATGCTTTTAACATAACATTTCATCATATACACATCATACCAGGACATATTGCATCACAATGTATCATATCATAAACAAGTAATAACGTAAACACTTCATAGTCATATCATTCTCTAACTTATCATAGCCTTAATGTTCTTATACCTATCACAGACATATCATTACATGAACGTACCTTAGTCATATCATCACAAGAACTTAACCTAACGCTATCGTTCTATCAATCTATCACAAACCTATCCCTTTCTACCCGTAACCTAACTGTATTCTTCCATCAATCTCTCTTATCCATATCACTCTGGTATGTAACCTAACTTTGACGTTTCGTGAACGTATTTTACTCCTATCGTTACATTTCGTTTTGTGCATTCTTCTCGTATCCTATCTCAAACATATCATTGAACACATCGTACCGTAATTATTATCAAACAATTCACATATTATAACATATACATAACAAATAAGAAGCATATCGATCCACAGAAAATTAACACATATCAATATATATGACCGTGTAGAACCACGGGGCACGTGTCAACAACAAATATAACCATGCTGATAGTAAGGTCACTTACCTGGTTAGCTTAGGTTGATATTCCATCGTTATCCTTAATGAAAATCCATTGAAATTCAAGTCAACCTAAGTGAGCCCATGACATCAGTTTCAAGTTTGAATTTCTACAAAATTATTTCTCTAATTTATGTTGATCTATGTGTTATACTTCATGTGAAACGTTAGAGTCTTTGCCTGAGTTAAGTCTTGAAATATTTATATAGGTTTGTTATAGTATTATTTTCATTCAAACCATTTAATACCCATTAAAATTTTTCAGATATTCTATTTTATCTTACGGTGTTTAATACCTTTAACATTTTACAGATAACTTCGATTATATTCACAATCTTCCTGTCTTTACTGTGTTTCCTTTCTTTTGATTATCCTCCTCTGTTTGAGGATGACTTTTAATATCATTAAATAAAATAAAAGAAAACTACTGACCTCTTCACATCCACTATTTCTTTCTAGCGAAAAAATCTCTTACTAGCAAAACTAAATCTTTCCTAGCAAAATATCTCTCGTTATCAAAACTAAATCTAAACCTTTTTTTTGTGTTTGTTTTTGCAGTAGAGAAGAAATTCTGATATGTTAAATCTGTTTAAACCTTCATTTGTATTTTTGTTTGTTACTCTTTCAATGAGATTAGCAATTACTTCTGGCCAATCTAATCCATTCTATTTTTTTTTTTGCTATAAATCATGACCTGTCTTTCTAATAGGTAAATGACTAAAAAAACTAAATAATTGGATGAAAGAGAAGAGATCTTATATATAACTTACTAGTAAACCTCAAATCTCTCTCCCTCAAATCTTGATTAAACCCATCTCTTATAAATTTGAGGTGAGGCTCAAATCTGACCCTTTTCATTTCTATTTCATTTTGCAGTAACTGTGAGGTGTGTTGAGGAGAGAGTATTAACCTTAAATCTCTCTTCCGATAAATCTTGATCATCTCTATAAACTCATCTCCTATAAATTTGATGCTAGGCATTTCTGTGAAATTTCATCGAAACTGTGATGTGCGAATAGAGATTATTGGGGAAAGTGACTAGAGTTAGTGGGAGAGAAAAGGGGAATAATGGTTTTTATTTACTTATTTATTAATTTATTATTATTATTATTATTTTTTACATAATCATAATTTTTGTTTATAATATTTTTTTATTTGTTTATTTATTATTTTTTTTGGGCTGCTACAGTTTTAATAACTTATTATGAATGTGTAACGGATGGCGTTATGAAATACTTTAAATAAATTTTTCGCACCTAATAATTATGTCATATATTTGGCTTCACTCTTCAATATTAAATATAAATTCTTCCAATAATTTTTGCATTAATCATTGCATTACAGCGCACAATACAAAACCTATAACGACCCAAAATTTTCTACTTAATTTAAGGTCGCTACTGTATACGTACCATAAACATTGAATGCGAAAGACTTCATTTAAATTCCATAAAACATAACTTTTAACTTAAAACACATCTATAGACTTACGTGTTTCGAAAACATCTTTAAAACGACACAACAAAAGATCCGAAATAAAATAAATAAGCGTTTAAGTTTAAAACATCATATTCTAGCCTAAGCCTAAGTCTAAGAAAATAAATACCACTATCCTATGCATGTGCCATGATCTCGAGTTGTGATGTCGTCGTCAGCCGTACAGGAATGCCTTGCCTTAACCTGAAAAATGTAGTAGCACGAGGCTTGAGTATTTCTAGAATACTCAGTAAGTGACCCCCTATCGGGGTTATGCAGCAATCACATGCAATGAAATAATGGAACCTATCTTTCATTTCGTTTCGTTTTCCCTATGGTGTTGTCCTAACGGGTAATCGTGGACGTGTACCATATACTCTACACACAGCCCATACGTGCGAGTATGGGCTCACCAGCTAGTTCGCACACCGCTGGGCCACTTTCCTTATCCAGTGGGCATACTCTGGGAGCCCCTTATGCCGGGACCCGTTAAAACTAGTAACCGTCACGTCAGCGCTATGCAAAGCATAACGATCATTGTCCTGCCATTAGATGTACGCGTTCGTGCCCTCGTGATGGGATAGGGGTATCCCCCTAGATTCATGAACACACATAATGCATGAGGTCCCTCCTACTTCTACATTTATCATTAATGATCATAACCCCCTTGTCACGTTCCATGCTTCATGTCATTCTCATTTTCAATTTACATTTCATACATATTCCTTTCGGGGTTATGATTCCAGACTGTTTACCATGTTTCATGTCATACAATTCATGCTGTCTACATTCAAATATTCTATACAATCATGCCATAATCATTTGGGAACCACATATCGTCACATGCATAACATATCACATCAAACTAAGTAGCATACGTAGCATAACAATCATGCCATAATCATTTGGGAACCACATATCGTCACATGCATAACATATCACATCAAACTAAGTAGCATACGTAGCATACATTCACGTTCACATGAGTTCGTACTTAAGCACGTTAAACTAACATACAATTTAATGACACGTGCAAATCCACGGGCACGTGCCAACATATAACGCGTAATCTACGACGGGCGAGCCACTTACCTGGCTAGCTTAAGTCGTTGTCACGAATATATCTTTAATGAAAGTTCGACTCCGTCCTTTGAAATCCGGGTCAACCTATATGAGCCCATGACATTAGTTTCAGGTTTGAACTCTACAACATTATTTCTCTAATTTACATTGGTCCATTGTTAAAAGTCTTGAAATGTTATATATCTATAATTATATTTTTATTAATAATCTTATTTTTCATGGTTACTGTTGTATAAGAAAGTAGGTACACCTATTTCAAGTTATTATGGGCTTTACTACTCTACGTATTTACCCTCTGGATTTACCGCTCTATATTTAGTTTGTGGTTTTTAATTCCCAAATCTTTTTTTATTTGTTGCCTTTTAATCTATTCTCATGTATTCCAAATTTCCTTTTCTCTATATTATATAGTTTGTGGTTTTTAATTCCCAAATCTTTTTTTATCAGTTGCCTTTTAACCTGTTCTCATGTATTCCGAATGGATCTTTGTTTTCAAATCTTTCCTTATCTCAATGTTTCCTCGTGTTTCCTATTCAGAAGTTTTCTTGGCCATTCTATCTTTAATCTATTCATTTGCCTACGGATAAAAATTTAATCTAATATTACCAATCTGACGTGATTTACTACAATTGTATAAATGATTGACATTTAGTTTCTAACTCAAAGCTAAATCATTGTAATAATTCAATGAAAATCTAACTATAATTGGTTGTGATTTCTAAAAAATAAATGATTGACATTTAGTTTCTAACTCAAAGCTAGATCATTGTAATAATTCAATGAAAATCTAAAATTGCTTGTGATTTCTAAAAAAAAATAGGATAAAAGAAAATGAAATTTAATATATACCTTATTGATCAGATCTATGTTCACGTAAATCTCCCCGTGAATCTCAATTGGGTAAAGCTCATCCTCTCTTTTTTTTTTTCAAGTAAATCTGACAATTATTGTTTTTTCTTTTTCTTTTTCTTTTTGCATTGCTTACTTTATAGCATAAGGATGGGTTGAAGAGAGATAATTGTGGGAAGGATGAGAGGTTAGTGGAGAGAAGTGGGAAAAAGGAACTCCCCTATTGGGGGTCAACATATGAATCGTCATAAGGCGATCAGCCAAAACACGCAGCAGGTGATTATTGCCACCACCACCTCAACGCCACTTTCAATCCTTAAAGTGGTTACTCCTAGTTGGTTATCCGAAACACACAGCGTGTAACCATTACCACGAGGACCTCACCTCCTTATTTCCTCCCATTGACTATCATCGGCTGGTTACCCGATACACACAGCGTGTAACCATTACTGGATAGTCTTTTCTAGAATCACCCCAAAGGTGACTAGTGGTGGCTAGTTACCCGAAACACACAACGAGTAACTATTACCACAATCCTTACTCATGGGTACCTACAAGCACATTATATCGGCAATAGACACATATCGTCAGATTGCCCAACCTAACCATATTTCTCTACGATCCAAATACACAACATTCCGATTACACAACCCTCCGATTTCACAACCATTCGATTACACAACCATCAGAATATACGACAATCAGAATATACGACAATCAAAATATACGACAATTAAAATACATAGCAATCAAGATACATGTCAACCAGGTTACATAATATTACACACAGAGATCAGATTGTTCCTGGCAAACGGATTACCCAACACCTAGCCTACAGACGATTCTGTTCGACCCATTTTCAAAAAAACAAAACATTTATTTTCAACAGGCGAGTCCCTTACCTGAGGAGCTGCGTTCTTGGCATTTCCTAATCAACGACGATCCGACTCCCCTCGAATTGAGCCTTCCTCCTACGTAGGTGTTGAACCTTCGCTATGTCTAACCCTCTTGAGGTCGGTTTTGGCAACGATGATGTCGTTCCCTTGCGGTGGCGATGCGGTGCTGGGCGGATGTTTTCTGATATGGGAAGGGACGCGGAACGGTGTGGAAACAATCGGCTGCGGGGCCGGACCATTGGGTGGCTGTGGCTGAAGGAAGAAACGTGAAACAAAAAAAAGAAAAGAGAAGGAAGGGTGGCGGCTGGGGTGATGGGTTTCCTCTTGTTGAACCCTAGGTTTATTTATTTAATTTAATTTAATTTAATTTAATTTTTTTTGGTCATGGGCCCAAAACGTGGGCCTTACAATATTCCCCCCAAAAAGAAACTTTCTTCCTCGAAAGCTTCACTTAAATACATAAGGCTTGCGCTACTTACTTTCCGCTCTGAAGAGCTCAGGGTATCTGCTCATCATTTCCTCCTCTCATTCCCAAGTGGCTTCTTCTAGCTGGTGATTCCACCATAATACCTTGACCAACGCGATCTCTCGATTACGTAGGGTTTTCACTTCTCTATCCACAATTTGCACTGGTTCCTCCTCATAGTTCAAACTCTTATCCAACCGTAGAGGTTTGAAATCTATCACATGTGATGGGTTAGATATGTATAGTCGCAACATCGATACATGGAACACATTGTGGACTCCTGAGAGTATAGGTGGTAGGGCCAACCGGTAAGCTACTTGTCCCATTCGCTCCAAAATCTCAAATGGTCCAATGAAGCGTGGGCTTAACTTCCCTTTGCGCCCGAACCTAAGAACGTCTTTCATGGGAGCCACCTTAAGGAATACTTTGTCTCCCACCTCAAATTCCAAATCTCTTCGTCTCACATCTGCATAACTCTTTTGCCTGTTTTGTGTCGTATGCATTCTAGCCCTTATTTTCTGGATAGCCTCATTAGTTGCTTGCACTAAATCGGGGCCCAACAACTTGCGTTCTCCCACTTCGTCCCAACACACTAGGGATCGACACTTCTTCCCGTATAAGGCCTCAAAAGGTGCCATACCCAACGTCGCTTGATAACTGTTGTTATAAGCGAACTCTATGAGATGCAAGTGTGTGTCCCAGCTACCGGCAAAGTCCAACATACAGGCCCGTAACATGTCCTCCAGAATCTGGTTTAAACGTTCAGTTTGCCCATCAGTCTGTGGGTGGAATGCTGTACTAAGCTCTAGCCGTGTACCCAACGCTTTCTGAAGGCTTTTCCAAAACTTTGATGTGAAACGGGGATCCCTATCTGACACAATGGATACCGGTACCCCGTGCAATCTTGTTACCTCTTTCAAGTACAACTGAGCCCATTTATCCACGGAATAAGTGGACTTCCCTGGGAGGAAGTGTAGCCTCTGGCCGTCCTCGATAATCCCACGATAAAGTCCATGGCGATGTTCTCCCACTTCCATTCAGGTACACTAAGTGGTTGTAATAGCCTCGCTGGCTTCTGCCTTGGGGCTTTGACTTGTTGACAAACCAGACACTTGCTCACGAACTCGGCCACATCACGTTTCATATTCCGCCACCAATAATGTCGTTTCAAATCCTGATACAACTTGGTACTGCCAGGATGTAGGGCGAATGGCAAGTGGTGAGCCTCGGCTAGGATTTCTACCTTTAGTTCTTCTTCATTTGGCACACACAACCGTCTATGGTACAAGAGCCCCCCATCTGTTGTCAATGAAAACTCCTCTGTCTGATTGACATCTATCAAACGTCTTTTTCCAACAAAATCTGGATCACCATGCTGTTTATGAATAAGACGTTGCCTCAAGGTCGGTTGTATCGTTAACTGGGCCAATTGAGCGGTGACCTCCCCCATGGCCACCGCTACCCCGGCATGTTCCAGATCCTGTTGGATCGCTTTTTGTGTAGTGATTAGGGCAGACGTGTGTGCTGATTTTCGGCTCAACGCATTAGCTACCACATTCGCCTTTCTCGGGTGATAGAGTATCTCCACGTCATAGTCTTTAACCAACTCCAACCACCTGCGTTGTCTCATGTTCAACTCCTTCTGAGTAAAGAAGTATTTAAGACTCTTGTGGTCAGTGAAAATTTGGGTTCTTTCTCCATAAAGGTAGTGTCTCCAAATCTTCAATGCAAATACCACTGCTGCGAGTTCTAGGTCGTGGGTGGGATAGTTTCGCTCGTATTCTTTTAGTTGACGTGAAGCATAGGCAATAACCTTCCCACGTTGCGTGAGGACACATCCTAACCCCCTTTTTGAAGCATTGCTGTACACTACAAAGCCTCCCTCTCCCGACGGTACAGTGAGTATCGGGGTAGATACTAACCTCTGTTTGAGTTCTTTGAAACTAACCTCACACTGACCATTCTAGGTGAACGACTTTCCTTTCTTGGTCAACTCAGTAAGGGGGGTGGCGATCTTGGCGAAATCCTGCACAAACCGCCGATAATACCCTGCTAGTCCAAGGAAACTTCGTACTTCCGTCACTGTGGTCGGGCGAGGCCAATTCGTCACCGCTTCAATCTTTGTTGGGTCTACGGTGATTCCCATGCTTGAAACTACATGGCCAAGAAATCCCACCTGTTCTGCCCAGAATTCACACTTGGAGAACTTTGCAAACAACTTGTTCGTTCTCACAGTGGTCAGCACTTGCCGGAGATGTTCCTCGTGTTGTTCCCTAGTCTTGGAATACACAAGGATATCATCGATGAAGACGATCACGAAGTTGTCTAAAAACTCTTTGAACACTTTGTTCATCAACCCCATAAATGCTACTGGAGAGTTGGTCAAGCCAAACGACATTACCCTAAACTCGTAATGTCCATACCTTGTGCGTAAGGCTGTCTTTGAGATATCACTCTCCTTAATCCTTAACTGATGGTAGCCTGATCGTAAATCAATCTTTGAGAACACAACTGCTCCTTGCAACTGGTCGAACAGGTCGTCGATTCGGGGCAAAGGATACTTGTTTTTAATTGTCACTTTGTTAAGTTCCCGATAGTCCATGCATAAGCGCATAGAGTCGTCCTTCTTCTTCACAAATATCATTGGGGCTCCCCAAGGAGACACACTTGGTCATATAAAACCTTTGCTTAGTAGCTCTTGAAGTTGCAACTTTAGTTCTTTCAGTTCAACAGGGGTCATTCTGTACGGGGCTCTTGATATAGGGGTTGTTTCTGGCTCAAGTACAATTTCGAATTCCATCTCATACTCTGGGGGTAGGCCCGGGAGATCTTCCGGGAACACGTCCACAAATTCTCTCACTACTGGCACTGAGTTAATGCTCGCCTCAGTTCGCCCTAATTCCACCATTTTTTTAAATTAATTAATTTATTATTATTATTATTTTAACTATTTTTATAATTATTTTTATTTGTTTATTTCTTTATTTATTT
>NW_019268558.1:346962-366793 GCF_002738365.1 Cucurbita moschata | reverse complement strand
CTGTCTGATTGACATCTATCAAACGTCTTTTTCCAACAAAATCTGGATCACCATGCTGTTTATGAATAAGACGTTGCCTCAAGGTCGGTTGTATCGTTAACTGGGCCAATTGAGCGGTGACCTCCCCCATGGCCACCGCTACCCCGGCATGTTCCAGATCCTGTTGGATCGCTTTTTGTGTAGTGATTAGGGCAGACGTGTGTGCTGATTTTCGGCTCAACGCATTAGCTACCACATTCGCCTTTCTCGGGTGATAGAGTATCTCCACGTCATAGTCTTTAACCAACTCCAACCACCTGCGTTGTCTCATGTTCAACTCCTTCTGAGTAAAGAAGTATTTAAGACTCTTGTGGTCAGTGAAAATTTGGGTTCTTTCTCCATAAAGGTAGTGTCTCCAAATCTTCAATGCAAATACCACTGCTGCGAGTTCTAGGTCGTGGGTGGGATAGTTTCGCTCGTATTCTTTTAGTTGACGTGAAGCATAGGCAATAACCTTCCCACGTTGCGTGAGGACACATCCTAACCCCCTTTTTGAAGCATTGCTGTACACTACAAAGCCTCCCTCTCCCGACGGTACAGTGAGTATCGGGGTAGATACTAACCTCTGTTTGAGTTCTTTGAAACTAACCTCACACTGACCATTCTAGGTGAACGACTTTCCTTTCTTGGTCAACTCAGTAAGGGGGGTGGCGATCTTGGCGAAATCCTGCACAAACCGCCGATAATACCCTGCTAGTCCAAGGAAACTTCGTACTTCCGTCACTGTGGTCGGGCGAGGCCAATTCGTCACCGCTTCAATCTTTGTTGGGTCTACGGTGATTCCCATGCTTGAAACTACATGGCCAAGAAATCCCACCTGTTCTGCCCAGAATTCACACTTGGAGAACTTTGCAAACAACTTGTTCGTTCTCACAGTGGTCAGCACTTGCCGGAGATGTTCCTCGTGTTGTTCCCTAGTCTTGGAATACACAAGGATATCATCGATGAAGACGATCACGAAGTTGTCTAAAAACTCTTTGAACACTTTGTTCATCAACCCCATAAATGCTACTGGAGAGTTGGTCAAGCCAAACGACATTACCCTAAACTCGTAATGTCCATACCTTGTGCGTAAGGCTGTCTTTGAGATATCACTCTCCTTAATCCTTAACTGATGGTAGCCTGATCGTAAATCAATCTTTGAGAACACAACTGCTCCTTGCAACTGGTCGAACAGGTCGTCGATTCGGGGCAAAGGATACTTGTTTTTAATTGTCACTTTGTTAAGTTCCCGATAGTCCATGCATAAGCGCATAGAGTCGTCCTTCTTCTTCACAAATATCATTGGGGCTCCCCAAGGAGACACACTTGGTCATATAAAACCTTTGCTTAGTAGCTCTTGAAGTTGCAACTTTAGTTCTTTCAGTTCAACAGGGGTCATTCTGTACGGGGCTCTTGATATAGGGGTTGTTTCTGGCTCAAGTACAATTTCGAATTCCATCTCATACTCTGGGGGTAGGCCCGGGAGATCTTCCGGGAACACGTCCACAAATTCTCTCACTACTGGCACTGAGTTAATGCTCGCCTCAGTTCGCCCTAATTCCACCATTTTTTTAAATTAATTAATTTATTATTATTATTATTTTAACTATTTTTATAATTATTTTTATTTGTTTATTTCTTTATTTATTTTTGGGCTATTACAGGAGGGTCCAATCCTAGTAGCAACACTTGGTTATCAGGATTATGTGACCACGTACTAAATCGTCCTAAGAGTTGGACAAGCATGCTCACAAAGTTAAGATTGTGAATTTTTTAAATGCCTTAACTTGAAATAGAGGTAGCACGTGGCTTGAGTATTTTATGAAATACTCAGTGAGTGACCCCACTATTGGGGGTTAAATGCAAGAACATGCGAATGCAACGACGAGACCTATCATATCAGTCTATTTTTTCTACGGTACTATTCTAATTGGGCAGCTTGGATGTGTACCATATACTCTACACACAGCGCATACATGCGAGTATGGGCTCACTAGTCAGTTCACACACCGCTAGGCCCCTTTTCTTGTCGGGCGAGCCTTCTCTGGTAGCTCAACTTTTACCGAACACCCATTAGAATTAGTAACCGTCACGGCAGCATTATGTAAAACATAACGATACTTCGCTTGCATAATGGATGTACGCGTCCATACCCTCGTGATGGAATAGAGATATCCCCTAATGCATGAGCACACATAATGCATGAGTCCCAATATTTTTCCATTTTCATTATCATTTAATACAACCCTCTTAGCATTCTGTACATATCATATCGTTTCAGATATCGTTCATCATTCATCTCATATCGTTTCTCATTCTTCAGTTCTCATATCATACATAATGCTAATGGGGTTATATTTCATGTCATTTATCGTAATTTCGTGTCATTCATATCTTACTGTATACACACAATTAAGGAGACAATACATACCATCCCATGCTTTTAACATAACATTTAATCATATACATATCATACCAGAACATATTGCATCACAATATATCATATTATAAACAAGTCAATTTATCACATATCTCGTACCATAACATATTTCATATCATATGACAACATATATATATCCGTCATTCACATGTCGCATCATAATCATATCATACCGTAAACACTTCGTGGTCATATCATTCCCTAACTTATCATAGCCTTAACGTCTTATACCTATCACAGTCATGTCGTCACATGAACGTACCTTAGTTATATCATCACATAAACGTATCCTAACGCTCGTTCTATCAATCTATCACACATCTATCCCCTTCTACCCATATACCTTACTACACATAACCTTATCAATCTCTCATATCCATAGCATTTCGGTATGTAACCTAACCTTAACGTTTCATGAACGTATCTTACTCCTATCGTTACATTTCGTTTTGTGCATCCTTATCATATCCTATCTCAGACATATCATTGAACACATCGTACCGTAATTATTATCATACAATTCACATATTATAACATATACATAACATATCATAAGCATATCAATCCACAAACAATTCACACATATCAATATATATGACATGTGCCGAACCACGGGGCAGGTGTCAACATCAAATATAATCATGCCGATAGTAAGGCCACTTACTTGATTAGCTTAGGTTGATGTCTCGAAGTTATCTTAATGAAAGTTCAATTCTGTCCTTTGAAATCCAAGCCAACCTATGTGAGCCCATGACATCAGTTTCAAGCTTGAACTCTATAAAATTATTGTAACGACCCTAAATTTTACCTATTTAATCTATGGTCATTACTATACCTTGAAATGCGGAATTTACATTAAATGGGCCCTGATCATAAATGCGACTTACACTCGCCTTTTATTACCTCGTGAAAGAGAAAACGAATACAAGGGAAGGAAAGGAAAAAGAACAATATTGAAATAATTGTCTCAAAATACCCAATGGTTTATTATTGCGATTACAATTCAACCTACACTAACCTATACTAATAATGTAAACAGAATTCAACCTATACTAACCTATACTAGGAAATGGAAAACAACTACCATATGCATGTGCCACGGTTTCAGGGTGTATGATGCCGCCGTCGATCTCACATGGGTGCCTTGCCCTTATCTGAAAAAGTAGAGTAGCACGAGGCTTGAGTATTTCTAGAATACTTAGTAAGTGACCCCCTATCGGGGTTATGCAACAATCACATGCAATGAAATGATGTGACCTATCTTTCGCTTCGTTTTCCCTACGGTGCTGTCCTAACAGGTAAACTTTGGACATGTACCATATACTCTACACACAGCCCATACGTGCGAGTATGAGCTCACCAGCTAGTTCGCACATCGCTGGGCCACTTTCCTTATCCGGTGGGCATACTCTGGGAGCCCCTTATGTTGGAACCCGGTAGAACTAGTAACCATCATGGCAGCGCTATGCAAAGCATAACGATCGTTGTCCTGCCATTGGATGTACGCGTCCGTACCCTCGTGATGGGATAGGGGTATCCCCCAGACGCATGAACACACATAATGCATGAGGTCCCCATTACTTCTACATTTATCATTAATGAACATAACCCCCTGTTACGTTCCATGCTTACATGTCATTCTCATTTTTAATTTACGTATCATACATATTTCTATCGGGGTTATGTTTCCAGGCAATTTACCGTATTTCATGTCATACAATTCATGCAGTTTACATTCAAATATTCCATACAATCATGCCATAATCATTCAAGAACAACATAACGTCACATTCATTACATATCACATCAGACTAAACAGCATACATAGCATACATTCACGTTCACATGATTACGTACTTAAGCACAACAATCTAGCATACAATTTAATGACACGTGTGAATCCACGAGCACGTGCCATCATACATCAAATAACGTGTAACCTACGACGGGTGAGCCACTTACTTGGTATGTAACGGAACCGAAAAAAAAATGATGGTCGTCGGCAGAGCCGAAAACTCCGGCGAACGCCGGAGTTTTTGCTCGCACACGACCCACAAAGGGCAGCCGAGGGTTGGGATGCCACAAATCGCATCCCCGACCTTCAGCCACCCTGAAAGAACCAGCAAAGAAACGAAAACGGTGAGGAAAAAGGAGAGAGAACAGAAAACTGACGAAACTCCGGCGAAGTCAAACCGTATGAATCGACGTCGAAAACCCCCATTTCACACCACAAAAGTAATCCCAGAACCCTTTACACACATTAGGAGTAGGTTTTAGACGAATCCTGTAGGCTGAACACCGTCGGCAAGGAAGACGGAACGGCGGACTTCCGAGCTTCTCCAGATCCAGGAGTGTGAGGCCCTTACCAACGAAATCGATACCAAAAACGGGGTTAGGGTGAAGGATAAGCTCGGGAACGGGAGAAAAAAAAGGGGAAAAAGGACGTCGGGACGACGTTGTCGAGGAGAGAGAGAGATCGCTGGAAAATCGCGCGGGCAGTCGGGCGAGGAGGACGAAGTTCGACCCAAGATCCAGATCTAGAAACCCGAACCGAACCCTGTCCCTTCGGTCAGCCC
This sequence comes from Cucurbita moschata, assembly GCF_002738365.1. Taxonomy (NCBI): domain Eukaryota; kingdom Viridiplantae; phylum Streptophyta; class Magnoliopsida; order Cucurbitales; family Cucurbitaceae; genus Cucurbita; species Cucurbita moschata. The sequence continues at coordinate 361,756 of NW_019268558.1, read as the reverse complement.
AGAACCCACGATACTCGCAGCCCAAACACCCGACCTTCACTCGTGAGCTGGCCCATCACCCCGCAACCCGTCACCCACGAGCCGGCCCATCACCGCGCGGCCCGTCACCCGCGTTCTGCCCGAGACCCGCGAGCGACCGGTTAACCCGCGCCTCGACCCGAGACGCCTGCACATGCGTCGCTCTCTGATTGTGCCACGTGTCACATCTACAGCGCGACTCCTTTCGGCTCAGGCGGCTTCATCGGCTCGGTGGCAGCTCCTTGGCTCCAGCGGCTTATTCGACTCGGGAAACCTTTTTCCAGCCCGTTTGACACCGTTCCGACCCTTTCGGACCTGGTTTCGGCTCTGTTTAAGGTAAAATGGAACATTTTAAGGTCGTATTTCACAAATTCCAGTTGGGAATTTATTATTATTTGTGGAATACTAACGGAAGTGATTCATGAACCAATAGGAGCCAACCACCAACGGAAGCGTAGAACGTCCACGAGGAGCTAGGAGCTTACGTTATATTCTAGGGAGTACTTCGGCTAAGGCCTACCAAGTAAGTGGCTCACCCGTTGTAGGTTACGCATTAATTGCTGTATGTTGGCATGTGCCCGTGGTTATGCACGTGCCATTAAATTGTATGCTAGCTTAACTTGCTTAAGTACGAAATCATGTGAATGTGAATGTATGTTATTTATGCTGCTTAGTGGATGAGACATGAATACATGTGACGATGTGTGACCCGTGTACGATTATGGCCTGTTATATGAGTATAGGAATGTGATTGAATGAATTGCATGACATGAAATACGGTAAATTGCATGATACATAACCCCGCTAGGAACATATATGATATGTAGCGAAATGAGAATGAGAATGACATGTAAGCATGAAAACGTGACACGGGGTTATGCTCATTAAATGATGACTGTAGGACTAGTGGGACCTCATGCATATTGTGTGTTCATGCATTTGGGGGGATACCCCTATCCCATCACGAGGGTACGGACGCGTACATCCAAATGGCAGGACAACAAAATCGTTATGCCCTGCATAGCGCTGCCATGACAGTTTTAGTTTTAACGGGTCCCGATGGGCCCCCACAGCATGCCCACCGGATAGGGACAGTGGCCCAGCGGTGTGCGAACTAGCTAGTGAGCCCATACTCGCATGTATGAGCTGCCTGTAGAGTATATGGTACACGTCCACGATTACCTGTTAGGATTACACCGTAGGGAAAACGAAACGAAACGGAACGGAACTATAGGTCCCATCATTTCATTGCATGTGTTTGTCGCATAACCCCGATAGGGGGTCACTTACTGAGTATTCTAGAAATACTCAAGCCTCGTGCTACTTTACTTTTGCAGATAAAGGCAAGGCACCCATGTGACAACGACGACGGCATCAGACACCTCAGGATCGTGGCACATGCATAGGGTAGTTGGTTGTCTTTTTTTTCCATTTCTAGTATAGGTTAGAATAGGATGAAATGTATTTGCATAATAAACCTTAGGGTAGAATAAACTATTCATTCTTGGTTTTGTTGCTTTTCCTTTCTTTCAATAATGTTTCCCTTTTTCCCTTGTAATCTTTTTTTTTAGGCAATAAAAAGGCGAGTGCGAACAACATTTATGAATAGGGTCCATTAAATGTATATTCCGCATTTCAAAGTATAGTAATGACCTTAGATTAAATAGGTAAAATATTAGGGTCGTTACAGTTGGTATCAGAGCCCTAGGTTATAGATCTTGTAGACTAGCCTACAGAGTAGGCTTGGCGTGTTCCACGGTCCAATTACCGATGCCCCGTCGTTGCTAGGTACACCTTATGTAGAATGAAGAATGTATGACATGCGTGATATATTTAATGTGGTTGGCTTTAAATCATGCATGACATGTTACTGTATGAAAAAATGTTGATGTTATCTGATGTCGATGTGATTTGATGTAATGCATGTCTTTATGTTACGATATTTTTGTTTTTCTTTTATATATATGTATACATATGAATTATATGGTAGGATGTAGGGAATGTTGTAAATCATAAACTTAGCTAGAACCCTTTCTTGGTTTCTAGAACCATGCCGCACAGAGGACGTAGAAGAGGTAGGAGAGGGAGGGGACGACCTCCCATTAGGAGAGGAGGAAGAGGAGATGCCGACAAAAGTTCTTCCCAAGAGGGGTCGACTACCGGCCCATATGCGTTTGTACCCCCTCCTGAATATGCACCTCCTCCACAAGCTGTACCCCCTCCTGAATATGCACCTCCCCCACAAGCTGTACCCCCTCCGAAATATACACCGCCCCCTCAAGCTGCACCACAGACCGGGTTAGACCCTGCCACAAAGTTACTGTTGGAATCCCTTAAAAAACCCTCAAGCTGCACCACAGACCGGGTTAGACCCTGCCACAAAGTTACTGTTGGAATCCCTTAAAAAAACTATGCAAACCATGCTAGACACACAACAGGCCACGTTGTTGGCTACGCAACAAGTCGCGGCAATGGCCACGCAACCAGCTAACGCGATGGCCACGCAACCAGCCAACGCGATGGCCACACAACCTACCGACGCGGCGGCCCCACAACCGGTGGATGCGGTAGCTATCCAACCGGTAAACAACCCGCACCCGGATAGGGGCGCGAGTTGGTTAAAGGATTTCAGGCGGTATAACCCCTGTCCTTTTGTCGGTTCAAAGGAAGATCCCACAGCGGCTCAGATGTGGATCGCAAACATGGAAACAACGTCCTTTTGTCGGTTCAAAGGAAGATCCCACAGCGGCTCAGATGTGGATCGCAAACATGGAAACAACCTTTGAATCAATGAGATGCCCTGATGAACATAAGGTGGCATGTGCGACATACGTGTTACATAAAGATGCAGAAGTGTGGTGGTCGGATAACAAACAGAGCATCAACCCGGGCGGGGGAATTACAACATGGGAGACCTTTAAGGAAGCCTTTCTAAAATACTATTATCCAAAGGAAACCCGTATAAAGAAACAGCAAGAGTTTAACTACTTAAACCAAGGTGATCGCACGGTGGATCAGTACGATCAGGACTTCATTGAGAAGGTTTGCACCGTCTTTAGCCGACACTGAAGAGAAACCGACAGAAAAATTTGTGTTAGGATTGAATCCGAAAACCCGCCGCATGTTAGAGGCCTTTAACCCAAAAACCTATGAAGAGGCCATAAGGACGGCCAAGGCCCTAGAGGAACCCCTAGAGGAAAAGAAAACAGAGCCAACGGTCGCCACAGGGAGGAAACACCCTGTCGAGGTCGATACCACAGAGTTCCAACCACCATTCCAGAGACCTCGATACCAGAGAAGGCCACCTTCTCCACCTCCATTAGGCCGACACCTAGCAATGGAGAAGCCCCTGTGTCGTAACTGTGGAAAGCAACATGTTGGGAGATGTTTGGCAGGCTCAGGTATGTGCTATATCTGTGGTCATGCAGGTCATGTGGCCAGAACTTGCCCTACAAAGAGCCCGGGAATTCCAAGGGAACCCCTTAGAGGACCGGTCATCCGAGAGCCCACCTTACCAACCCGTCCACAGACCAAGGCATATGTAATGACCAGTAAAGAGGCGGGAACATCTGGCACCGTGGTGACAGGTACGCTTTCTATACTAGGACACTTTGCGTTGACATTGTTTGATTCTGGTTCTACCCATTCCTTTGTTGCTTTACCATTTGTTAAACAAGCAGGGTTCGTAGTAGAACCCTTAATGCATGCATTGTTAGTCGGTACCCCAGCAGGGGTAGACCTAGTTACGAAAAATAGAGTAAAGGACGGACAAGTGGTAATAGCTGGACAAACCATCCACGTAGACTTAAAGGTAGTGGATATGACGGATTTTGACGTCATATTAGGAATGGACTGGTTAGCAGAAAACGTTGCTACCATAGACTGCCATAAGAAGGAGGTGATATTCACACCTCCCAACGGACTTACCTTTAAGTTTAAAGGAACCTCCACAGGAACCACCCCAAAAATAATATCAATGATGAAAGCGAGACGCTTGATACAACAAGGGGGGTGGGCGTTTCTAGCATGTGCAGTAAATACAAAAGGAAGGGAAAAACTCATAGATACGGTACCCGTAGTAAACGAATTTATGGATGTCTTCCCGGAGGACCTCCTGGGAATTCCTCCATCGCGAGAGGTAGACTTTGGAATAGATCTGGAACCAGGAATGGGACCCATCTCTAAGGCCCCGTACCACATGGCACCAGCAGAACTAAAAGAGCTTAAAACACAACTGCAAGATCTGTTAGATAAGGGCTTCATTCGACCTAGCGTGTCCCCTTGGGGTGCGCCAGTGTTGTTTGTTAAAAAGAAAGACGGTTCAATGCGTTCATGCATTAATTATAGGGAATTAAACAAGAGGACGGTAAAGAACAAATACCCGTTACCCCGTATTAAGGACCTATTTGATCAACTACGTGGGGCGACAGTGTTTTCTAAAATAGATCTTCGATCAGGATACCATCAAATTAAGATTAAAAATGAGGACATACCGAAAACAGCCTTTCGAACCAGATATGGCCACTACGAGTTTGTGGTGATGTCTTTTGGTCTCACCAATGCCCCATCGGTATTTATGGAACTAATGAATCGAGTATTTAAGGAGTGCCTAGACTCGTTTGTGATCGTGTTCATAGACGATATCCTGATATACTCGAAAACGGACCTAGAACACCAAGAGCACCTTCGCAAAGCCTTAACTATCCTAAGAGAGAACAAGCTGTATGCCAAATTCACCAAGTGTGAATTTTGGCTACGACAGGTTTCGTTTCTGGGGCACGTAGTGTCTAAAGACGGAATCTTCGTAGATCCCAATAAGATAGAAGCGGTCACGAAATGAAAACACCCAACAACAGTCACCGAGATATGAAGTTTCTTGGGATTGGTAGGTTACTATCGAAGGTTTGTCCAGGACTTCGTTAGAATAGCCACTCCTCTCACCCAATTGACAAAAAAAGGTGTACCTTTTGTTTGGGACGATACTTGTAAGGCCAGCTTTCAAGAACTAAAACAAAGACTAGTATCCGCCCCAGTGCTCACAGTTCCAGAAAGTTCTGTGGGATATGTGATTTACAGTGACGCGTCCAAAAAGGGATTAGGTTGTGTACTGATGCAACATGGCAAGGTGGTTGCGTATGAGTCACGCCAACTAAAAGATTACAAGAAAAACTATCCTACACATGATTTGGAGCTGGCAGCAGTGGTGTTCGCGTTAAAAATTTAGCGACACTACCTGTATGGCGAAAAGACCCAGATCTACACGAACCACAAAAGTCTAAAATATTTGTTCACCAAAAATGAATTGAACATGAGGCAACGTAGATGGTTAGAGCTGGTAAAAGATTACGACATAGACATACCACCCTAGAAAAGCAAATATAGTCGCTGATGCATTGAGTCGAAAAGCAGTACACTCATCGGCTATCATCACAGAAGAAGGATATCGCGGAGTACGTGAGTAAGTGTCTAGTGTGCCAACAAGTAAAAGCCCCTAGGCAGAAAACCGCTGGGCTACTACAACCTCTAAGCATACCGAAATGGAAATGGGAAAACATTGCCATGGATTTCATAGTAGACCTACCCAAAACACTAAAGGGCTATACAGTAATCTGGGTGGTCGTGGACCACCTGACAAAGTCGGCTCACTTCCTACCGGGTAAGGCAACATATACAGTAGACAATTGGGCACAACTGTATGTTAAAGAAATTGTAAGGTTGCATAGAGTACCGGTGTCAATTGTGTCGGATCGGGCCCGCGTTTTACGTCGGCCTTTTGGCGCGGACTCCAAAAAGTGATGGGTACCCGCCTCGACTTTAGCACCGTCTTCCACCCACAAACGGATGGCCAAACAGAACGATTAAACCAAATTCTGGAAGATATGCTTCGGGCATGTGTTATGGATTTCACAGGGAGTTGGGACACCAAACTGCACTTAATGGAATTCTCTTACAATAACAGCTTCCAAGCAACCATCGGGATGGCACCCTTTGAAGCGTTGTATGGAAAACGATGTAGATCCCCATTGTGTTGGGACGAAGTAGGAGAACGAGAACTGGTAGGACCCGAGCTAGTCCGTGTCACCAACGAGGCAATCAAGAAAATTCGAGTAAGAATGCGTACCGCACAGAGTAGGCAAAAGAGCTACGCCGACGTTAGGCATAGGAATTTAGAGTTCGAAGAGGGGGACTTAGTGTTTCTAAAAGTAGCCCCCATGAAAGGTATCCTAAGATTCGGACACAAGGGGAAGCTCAGCTCCCGATTTATTGGACCGTTCAAAATTTTAGAAAGAGTAGGTTCGGTAGCTTACAAACTAGCTTTACCACCTTCACTATCAAGCGTACACAATGTATTTCATGTGTCCATGTTAAGGAAATACATTCCAGACCCGACACACGTAATAGACTACAAACCTCTCGAAATTGAGGAAAATTTAAGTTACCAGGAGAAACAGATTAAAATTCTAGCCCGAGAGGTGAAAGCCTTACGTAATAGGAGTATAGGTTTCATTAAGGTATTGTGGCGTAACCACCAAGTCGAGGAAGCTACGTGGGAACGAGAGGAGGAAATAAAGAAAAAATATCCCGAGTTGATCCACGAGTTCAAGACTTTCGAGGACGAAAGTCCCTTTTAGGGGTAGGTAATGTAACGAAACCGAAAAAAAAATGATGGTCGTCGGCAACCAAGAAAATCTGTACCAAAAACGGGGTTAGGGTGAAGGATAAGCTCGGGAACGGGGGAAAAAAAGGGGAAAAAGGACGTCGGGACGACGTTGTCGAGGAGAGAGAGAGATCGCCAGAAAATCGCGCGGGCAGTCGGGTGAAGAGGACGAAGTCCTACTCGAGATCCAGATCCAGAAACCCGAACCGAACCCTGTCCCTTTGATCAGCCTAGAACCCACATTACCCGCAGCCCAAACACCCGGCCTTCACCCGTGAGCCGGTCCATCACCGCGCAGCCCGAGACACACGAGCGACCCATTAACCCGCGCCTCGACTCGAGACGCCTGCACATGCGTCGCTCTCTGATTGTGCCACGTGTCACGTCTACAGCGCGGCTTCTCTCGGCTCAGGCGGCTTCATCGGCTCGGCGGCGGCTCCTCGGCTCTAGCGGCTTATTTGACTCGAGAAACTTGTTTCCAGCCCGTTTGACACCGTTTCGACCCTCCCGAACCTGGTTTTGGCCCTATTTAAGGTAAAATGGAACATTTTAAGGTCGTATTTCACAAATTTCAGTTGGGAATTTATTGTTATTTATGGAATACTAACGGAAGTGACTCATGAACCAATAGGAACCAACCACCAACGGAAGCGTAGAATGTCCACGAGGAGCTAGGAGCTTACATAATATTCTAAGGAGTACTTTGGCTAAGGCATACCAAGTAAGTGGCTCACCCATTGTAGGTTACGCATTAATTGCTTTATGTTGGCATGTGCCCGTGGTTATGCACGTGCCATTAAATTGTATGCTAGCTTAACGTGCTTAAGTACGAAATCATGTGAATGTGAATGTATGTTATTTATGCTGCTTAGTGGATGTGACATGAATGCATGTGACGATGTGTGACCCGTGTACGATTATGGCTTGTTGTATGAGTATGGGAATGAGATTGAATGAATTGCATGACATGAAATACGGTAAATTGCATGATACATAACCCCGCTAGGAACATGTATGATATGTAGCGAAATGAGAATGAGAATGACATGTAAGCATGAAAACGTGACACGGGGTTATGCTCATTAAATGATGACTGTAGGACTAGTGAGACCTCATGCATATTGTGTGTTCATGCATTTGGGGGGATACCCCTATCCCATCACGAGGGTATGGACCCGTACATCCAAATGGCGGGACAACGATCGTTATGCCTTGCATAGCGCTGCCATGATGGTTTTAGTTTTAACGGGTCCTGGTGGGCCCCAGAGCATGCCCACCGGCTATGACAGTGGCCCAGCGGTGTGCGAACTAGCTGGTGAGCCCATACTCGCACGTATGGGCTGCGTGTAGAGTATATGGTACACGTCCACGATTACCTGTTAGAATTACACCGTAGGGAAAACGAAACGAAACGAAACGAAATGGAACGGAACGATAGGTCCCATTATTTCATTGCATGTGTTTGTCTCATAACCCCGATAGGGGGTCACTTACTGAGTATTCTAGAAATACTCAAGCCTCGTGCTACTTTACTTTTGCTGATAAGGGCAAGGCACCCATGTGACAATGACGACGACATCGGACACCTCAGGATCGTGGCACATGCATAGGGTAGTTGGTTGTCTTTTTTTTCCATTTCTAGTATAGGTTAGAATAGGATGAAATGTATTTGCATAATAAACCTTAGGGTAGAGTAAACTATTCATTCTTGGTTTTGTTGCTTTTCCTTCCTTTGAATAATGTTTCCCTTCTTCCCTTGTAATTTTTTTTTTTTTTTAGGTAATAAAAAGGCGGGTGCGAACAGCATTTATGAATAGGGTCCATTAAATCTATATTCCGCATTTCAAAGTATAGTAATGACCTTAGATTAAATAGGTAAAATATTAGGGTCGTTACATGGTAGGCCTTAGTTGAAGTACTCCCCAAAATATAAACGTAAGCTCCTAACTCCACGTAAACGTTCTATGCTTCCGTTGGTGATTGGTTCCTATTGGATCATTCTACACCTTTATTAGTATTTCACAAACATAATTAATTTCCAACTTGAATTTGTGAAGTACGACCTTAAAATGATCTATTTTACCTTAAACGGGGCCGAAACTAAGTTCGGGAGGGTCGGAACGGTGACAAACAGATCAGAAACAGGTTTCCTGAACCGAATAAGCCGTCAGAGCCGAGAAGCTGCCGCTGAGCTGAGGGGTGTCGCGCTGCAAACGTGCCACTGGCACAACCAGAGGGCGATGCATGTGCAGCGGTCTCAGGCCAAGCGCGTGGGTTTTCGGGTCGCTCGCGAGTTTTCGAGTCGCGTCGTGAGTGACGGGCCGGCTTGGGCTGAAGGAAACGTGTAGGTGGGCTGGGTTGTGCGTGTCGGTCATTAGGCTGGGCTTGCGGGTCCCGGGTCGGTTGGGTTTTTGCTCTTGGGTCGTGGCTGATGGGTTATGCCGTAACTGGGCTTATGAGTTTAGGCTGAGGCGATTGGGCCGCGCAAGTCGTCGGGTGTTGGACTGACTTACGGTTGTTGGACTCGGTTCGGGTCGCGGGATTCGGCCCTCAGGTCGGACTTCGTCTTCTTCACCTGGTTGCCTGCGTTTTTTCGATGACCCCTCTCTCTCCTCGTTAACGTCGTTTTGACGTTCTTTTTTTTCCTCCTTTTTCCTCCGTTCCTGTAACGACCCTAATTTTCTTTAACCTAATTAGTGACGTCACCCATGCATACATAACTCATTAAGCGGAAACTCATCATAAATAACCTTGGAAACAAAACAAAGTCTTTCATAAACTTTCATAAATCTAAGACAACCTATCTCCAGAAATAAACTTTCAATAACTGAATACAAAATAAATCCAAATAAAGCAATACTCAATGTTATAACTTACAACAGTCCAACAGAGGTAAACTCCTAAAAAAATATCCCCTCTCCAACTTCCATGGTGTCCTCAACTCCACCGTCAACCGTACATTGACACCTTGCCTTTACCTAAAAATGTAGGTAGCACGTGGCTTGAGTATTTTATGAAATACTCAGTAAGTCCTCCCACTGTTGAGGTTAGGAATGCAAACACATGCAACATATGAGCGGGACCTAACTTTTTATAAACTTTTCATAGCCTTGGGCGCTTTCCTATTCTGGGTAGGGTTGGGTGTGTGGTACTCCTTCACACACGGCCCATGTACGTGTACATGGACCCACCAGGCGGGCTCGTAAACATACCCCCTTGGCCTGACTTGGTCGGGCACAACATGTTACACATAGCCGGACACCACAGAATAGAAAAGGGCTCACATGATATCATGACGAATATAAATATCGTATTTCATTCTTTCGTAACATAAAGAGGAAGAATCCCGATGCACGTGACATACATATATGCATGAGGTCCCTTAACATATCTAACATGGCATTACATAACCAGTGCTAACATCGCGTATACGTTTCTTACATTACATGGCATCTCACATAACTTGCGTTACATGGCATATTACATAGCATGAAGGTACATTCCGCGTATACGTTTCTTACATTACATGGCATCTCACATAACTTGCGTTACATGGCATATTACATAGCATGAAGGTACATTCCAGTTGCATAAACATCTCATGACACGACTCGATAATTCTACGTGTATCCATGGCATCGATCAACATATTCATAGCATATATTACTAACATCTCATTCATAACTTCACATAACATAAACAGTTAACAGTCAACAGAATTCATACATCACATAACATACACAATCGACAGTTAACACAATCTATACATCACATAATCATATCACATAAATATGGTGCATGCAGGGGCCACAGGGCACGCACCATCATACAACACGTAGTAAGCTAACTCCAACAGTAATGTAACGACCCAGATCCACCGCTAGCAGATATTGTCCTCTTTGGGCTTTCCCTTTCAGGCTTTCCCTCAAGGCTTTAAAACGCGTCTGCTAGGGGAAGGTTTCCACACCCTTATAAAGGGTGATTTGTTCTCCTCCCCAACCAATGTGGGACATCACAATCCACCCCCCTTCGGGGCTCAGCGTTCTCGCTGGCACTCGTTCCTTTATCCAATCGATGTGGGACCGCCCCCAAATCCACCCCCCCTTTGGGGTCCAGCGTCCTTACTGGCACACCGCCTCGTGTCTACCCCCCTTCGGGGAACAGCGAGAAGGCCGGCACATTGTCCGGTGACTGGCTCTAATACCATTTGTAACGACCCAGATCCACCGCTAGCAGATATTGTCCTCTTTGGGCTTTCCCTTTCAGGCTTTCCCTCAAGGCTTTAAAACGTGTCTGCTAGGGGAAGGTTTCCACACCCTTATAAAGGGTGATTTGTTCTCCTCCCTAACCAATGTGGGACATCACAATCCACCCCCCTTCGGGGCTCAGCGTTCTCGCTGGCACTCGTTCCTTTATCCAATCGATGTGGGACCGCCCCCAAATCCACCCCCCCTTTGGGGTCCAGCGTCCTTACTGGCACACCGCCTCGTGTCTACCCCCCTTCGGGGAACAGCGAGAAGGCCGGCACATTGTCCGGTGACTGGCTCTAATACCATTTGTAACGACCCAGATCCACCGCTAGCAGATATTGTCCTCTTTGGGCTTTCCCTTTCAGGCTTTCCCTCAAGGCTTTAAAACGCGTCTGCTAGGGGAAGGTTTCCACACCCTTATAAAGGGTGATTTGTTCTCCTCCCCAACCAATGTGGGACATCACAATCCACCCCCCTTCGGGGCTCAGCGTTCTCGCTGGCACTCGTTCCTTTATCCAATCGATGTGGGACCGCCCCCAAATCCACCCCCCCTTTGGGGTCCAGCGTCCTTACTGGCACACCGCCTCGTGTCTACCCCCCTTCGGGGAACAGCGAGAAGGCCGGCACATTGTCCGGTGACTGGCTCTAATACCATTTGTAACGACCCAGATCCACCGCTAGCAGATATTGTCCTCTTTGGGCTTTCCCTTTCAGGCTTTCCCTCAAGGCTTTAAAACGTGTCTGCTAGGGGAAGGTTTCCACACCCTTATAAAGGGTGATTTGTTCTCCTCCCTAACCAATGTGGGACATCACAAGTAAGGTCACTTACCTCGATGGTCTTGGTTGAAGTCTCTCACAATGAGCTAATTCCAGTGGTTAAATACGTCCTATGATAACCACATAAAAACTTAGTAACCTTTCATAACATACCCTAGCTTAACCTCAAGCTATTTATCAAAATCAACCCCCGACCTAAGCTGTCTTTAACGTTTAGGAACCATACTGACCTCGGATAGTAAAACTAAGGGCAGAAATAGCTTCGGAAGGGCCAAAAACCTTGGAATCGATATATTATAGTGATACCTTGCCGCTAAGCCTAGTTGCCGAGCCGGCCAACTAAGCCGCCAAGTCGAGCTGCGGGAATTGACGAAACCGAGCCGATTTCGTACACGTGCGAGCCGACCCGCTTTGTGTACGCATGCAAAACTGCCGAAGCTGCTGGGTGTGCGTCTGTGGCTCGACCCGATTCCAAAAACCTCGCCTTCCTTACCTGACAAGCGACGAAACCCTAGTTTCCACCTCCCTGATTCCGGCGACAAGCCAACAATCCCACAACGTCCTCAACACCGATTTCCGATGGTCAACCTTCTTTGACACAATGATCCTAACATCAATACCTTACTTCCACTCGATTCTTCCTCCGAAGAGCAACCCCAACGTTCTAGAGGAAAGTTTGGAGAGAATCGTTTTCAAGGGATGTAAAAGGTTGGGCATAGGAATATAAAACCAATATGAAGACATTTGCATTCTAGGGTTTTAGGATAAGGAAACTCAGATAAATAGGAATGTTTCTATTAGGTAATAAAAGTCTAGCACGAATCAGAGATTACATTTAATTATTTATTTTAGTTTTAGGTAATAACTTCCGTGTTGAAAATTGCACATTTTCCAGTTAGAATAAATGCATAACATAATATCTTGTCATATATAAAAATAAAAATAAGGCAAAAATGGAAAATCTGAAACGTTACAGTTCCCGAGTCTCTTTCTCCCCCTAATTCAGTTTTTGGTATTGGTTTGGTTCGTAAAGGCCTCACACTCCCAGATCTGGGATGGTTCGGAAACTCGACGTTCCGTCTCCCTTGTCGACGGTGTACAGCGCGTAGGACTCGTCTAAATCTACCTTGATGTTTGTAAAAGGCTCTAAGATTACTTTTGTTGCGTAAAATGGAGGTTTTGACGTCGATTTCGTAGGGTTTGGCCTCACCGGAGTTTCGTCGAATTTTCGTTGTCTTCTTCGTTTTCACTTATTTTTTTCTTCTTTGCAGGTGTCTTGGGGTGGCTGAAGGTTGGGATCGAGTTCCCTTGGCGACCCAGACTTCGGCCGCCCTTGGTGGGTCATGTGCGAACGAAAACTTCGGCATTCGCCGGAGTTTTCGATTATGCTGACAACTCCTTTTTTTTTTTTTTTGATCCGATCCGTTACATTTACATTGGTCTATTGTTAAAAATCTTGAAAGGTTATATATCTATAATTATGTTTCTATTAAAAATCTTATTTAAGAGAGTTGATAGAGTTATTTGAGTCATTCTTCACCGCCCTCTGTATTTGCTTTTTTTTTTTCTCTTTTATCTGTATTTACTCTATTGCCTTTTACTTTTCTTGTTTTTTTCTTTATCTGTATTTACCTATTGCAATCCCTATTTCTAAATCCTTATCTCTGTGTTTCCTTTTCTTCTCAGTCTGTTAACACTATATTCTGTTCACAAATTTTCTTTGTCATTTTATTTTTAATCAATTCATTTGTCTACCCATATAAATTTATGGATCTAATATTATTAATCTAAAGTGATTTACTAGAATTCATATAAATTATTGGCATTTAGCTTCTAACTCGGAACTAAACCATTGTAATGATTTAATGAAGATTTAACCATCATAATCGGATGTGATTTCTAAAAAAAAATAGGACAAAAAATTAAGATTTAATATATATTTTACTAAGATCCGATCTATCTCCACGTAAATCTTGGAGGTGAATTGGGTAAAGTCATTCTTATTTTTTTCCTCAAATTAAATAGTCAATTATTGTTTTTCTGTTTTTTTTTTTGCAAGCTGTGATTGTTTTTGGCAAAGAGGGTTGAGGAGAGATAATTGGGGAACGAATGAGAACCTCAAATTAAATCGATCAATTATTGTTTTTGTTTCTTTTTGCAAGCTGTGATTTTTGTTGGCCAAGAGGGTTGAGGAGAGATCATTGGGGAACGAATGAGAACCTCAAATTAAATCGGTAAATTATTGTTTTTCGGTTTCTTTTTGCAAGCTGTGATTTTTTTTGGCGAAGAGATAATTGGGGAAAGAAGGAGAAGTTAGTAGAGAGAAACGAGGAAGATTGTTTATCTCTTTTTTAATCGCAAAACAAGGAGACATAATCAATTGCAAAACTGCCCACTACTTTTCCGCAACAAACAAAGGAAAAGAAAAAGACAAGTTTTGTATGTTTTACGTATCTTTATAATCATCATTTTCGAGCTTCAAAGGAACACAATTGTTTTACATATCTTTTTTAAGAGCTACTTAGGCTTCACGAATGGCTCGACACGAGGGGAGCAGCGGAGCGGTTTCGATGAGCACGGTGGCTGTTGCAATGGCATTGCTGCTGCTTGGCTTTGAACATGGCGATGCTGCTACAACTTTTGTTGTTGGCGACTTGAACGGATGGAACCTGGGCGTGGAGGGATGGCTGAATGGGAAGGTGTTTAGAGCCGGTGACATATTAAGTGAGTTTTCAACTCTCATTTTGATCGTTGAATAGTAACTGATGTTTTACTTGTGTAATCGTATCTATTAAGATTGATGCTCTGATACTATGTTAAGAATGAAAAACAGAAGTGGGATCGAGAGTCCGAGAAAAGAGAAAATATTCTACTAACCAAATTCTTAAGATAAGATAAAATATATCAAAACACAAGTCTACTAGCAGACGCATTTTAAAGCCTTGAGGGGAAACCTGAAAGGGAAAGCCCAATGAGGATCTGGGTCACATTATGACTATATAAAATATATTCCAATAGTATCCTATCGAATTCGCAGTTAGATCATTAATAATAAATGAAACGAATACATACTTTTTTTTTTTTTTTTTTT
>NW_019268558.1:328016-346500 GCF_002738365.1 Cucurbita moschata | reverse complement strand
TTTTTTTTTTTTTTTTTTTTTTTTTTTGTAGGATTCAACTATAACCCGACAGTTCACAATGTGGTGGCAGTGGACGACGGGGGTATAGAAGCTGCATAGCTCCAAGTGGCGCCAAAGTGTTCAATTCAGGCAAGGATGAGATCGTGCTTTCAACAGGACACAGCTCTTCATATGCACCACGCTAGGGCACTGCCAAGGTGGAATGAAAATTACTATCAATTCCCTCTAGTTCTCGACCACCCCGTCTCGATTACACGTCGATCTCGATGTAAATGTTCTAAGTCGTAATTTTATAAAAATACCGATATAACGATGATTTGGAAACATTGTGGAAATAAAATAATTGATAATAATTAAGCGTGGTTATATGTATTTCTTATTATGTTTTCTCTTTGTTTATTTATTTAATTTTTATAAATATGTTTAAATTAAATTTATAATGGATAACACTACATTGAAAATAATTAGGATAATAATGTTAATGCACTAAATTGTTCTATTTTTATAAATTAATATAAATAAAAAAGGGGTATATTTGCTAAAATTATATCTACTAATAACTTATATCAACCTAATGCAATATTTATTAAAACTATTATTTATAATAAAATAAGTTAAATTTATTTATTAAATAATTTAATACAACGGTATAAGTATTTAATTTTTGATAGTGATGCAAATTTAAAATAAAAATATTATTTAATGATTTAAAGTTAATTAATTTAATGCTTATAATTGATAATAATTTGTTCACTAATTAGTAATTTAATTAACGGTTCAAATTTCTAACCAATATAGAAAGAGAGATAATTAATTATATAAAACAAATATAAATATTATTTCTTGTGATTTATATAAATATAAATAATGGAATCATTAGGGATCTTGTTTTAGAATCAATGATGGATTGTATAGTTTGTAAAGTTTTTTTTTTTTTTCTTTTTCTATTTTTAATATTTAGAAATCGCATTCGAAATTTTTTATAATTATTTAAATATATATTCTATACATTAACTATGATTGTGACTTAAGAAAATTATCGTCATAATGCATCATCATATTTAAAGCATGCATTTCATCTTAATATGGAATAACGTCATATTAAGAAATTTCATAATCTTACATCTTACATCGTCATGTTGTCATGCATCGTCGTCATCATATAATATCATCATAGAACATCATATGATATCATATGACATTATCATATAACCCAATCATGTCATCATAAGTTATACATTATACATCATCATCCTATAATATGGTCACAACGTCATAAATATAAAGCATAAATGACACATACAAGAGCCACGAGCCACGTGTCATCATGCATCAAACAAGTCGTCAAACCTATCTGATAGTAAGACCACTTACTTGGTTGGCCTTAGCCTGCATTTCTTTAAATTCGCGTACGCTTGTCTTCCGTCCCTTGAAGTTGCTCCAAGTATCGTCGGGAGTCGTTTCTTATTAGGAGGTCCATCTCCTTTCATTAGTATTTAGCATTTCTAATCTATTTAACTTGAATTAGGGAAATAGAGCATTATAACGACCTCAGTTACCTTAATTTATTTTATTTTTGGAACATGACTAATATTTTAAATGTTTATTTAAGAAAATGAAAATTATTGTCGAAAAATCATTAAAAAAATGTTATGTTTTTTGGAATCTTATTTAGAATTTAAATACTTAGAAAAATGGATTTTATGGTAAAGAAATGATAAAAGAAAACTAACACCATTTTTAAAATTGAAAAATTAAATAGTCGTCAATTTATTTAAGAATGTATAAAATAATAATTAAAAAATATATATCTTAATTGAAAGGAAAGTCAAATTTATTCTATATTTGAAAAAAAAAATTAGTTAAACTTTTGACATTTTTAAAATACATACTAAATTTATGTGAGGGTAAAATTGGTTGAAAATAAACTTTTTTTTTTTAGTACTTGAAAAAAGCCTATAGAGTTTTAAATTATTTTCTTTTAATGAAATTTGATTAAAGAAAGGAGTGGTTACCCTAATGAAATTTGATTATTATTATTATGATTTTGTTAAATTTAAATTGATCCAAAATCAGCTTGATGGTAGAAATGTCCATGGAGCAGGGTGGAGACGAAAATTTGTTCCCCATCTCCGTCCACCAACAGTGAGTTGAACCCGATTTATGAAGGGAGAGTACCTGTTTCGAGTTTAAGATGAGTTTTATGGTTTGGCTTTAAAATTTCATATTCTAAATTCTCTCTCTGCCGGGTATGAAATTGATCGTGGTTGATTGGTATAGACTCGTTAGAGGACAATTTACACTTAGGAAGGATTCGTGAACCAAGAGGGACTGTAGAAGGAGATTGAGTTTGGAAATGTAAGGTACGATTTTGGAGTTTTGAGGAACTTTAGTGTAACGCCCGTTAGGTTTAAGAATAATAATAATAATAATAATAATAATAATAATAATAATAATAATAATAATAATAATAATAATAATAATAATAATAGTAATAGTAAAATAAAAATAATAAAATAAGCAATGAAAAAAAGATTAACTGACCACCTCTCTTTTAATCTCTCCACCCTATCCTACAATACCTCCTCATCTATCATCAATAATTCTACCATCAAGAGAAAAAGAAAGAAAAGATTTCCTAGGGATGAGAAAGACATATAGATCTTCTGGGAAAAAGGCAGATAGATTATTTCCTAGGGAAAAAGGCACATAGATTTTTTAGGAGAAAAAAAAAGAGAAGATGATGGAGAGATGGTTAGGCAGAGATGTCATTTGAAAAGATTAGTTAGATTTACCTTTTCTTTTTTTCTTATATGGAAGGATATTAATATGTTGCAATTACTTAGATCTGAGTTAGAAATGATGATATCTTAACCTAAGAGTCCATCAAAATTTGGTAGGAGAAAAGAAATACAAAGAAAGAGGGGAAGACTGTGAAAACAGATAAAAAAAAAAGAAATAAAGAGATTTTCAAATAAAAGAAAAGAAAAAGAAATATAAGGTGAGAGAGAAAGATTTAGAAGCAACTAATCGATAGAAAATCTTCCAATAGAATGGTCGTAAATAACAGAGGTAAATGAAAATATGGTAAAAAACATATAAAAAAAAAGAAATAAAGAGATTTCCAAATAAAAGGAAAAAAAAAAAGAAATATAAAGTGAGGGAGAAAGATTTAGAAACAACCAAAAAAAGAAATAAGGAGATTTCCAAATAAAAGAAAAAAAAAAAAAGAAATATAGAGTGAGTGAGAAAGATTTAGAAACAACCAAATCTAGAAAATCTTCTGATAGGATGATTGTAAATAACAGAGGTAAAAGAAAATCTGGTAATCAGACTGTTGAACAGAGTTAAAAGAATTAGATATGAGTATAGAATTAGAAAAGGATTAGAATTAAAAGGAAAAAAAAAAGAAGAGAGGAAGATTTAAGAAAGAAAAGAAAATTAAATCGATCTAAAATGGCTGATTTCCAAATAAAAGAAAAAAAAAAAGAAATATACCGTGAGAGAAAGATTTAGAAACAACCAATTGGATAGAAAATCTTCCAATAGAATGGTTGCAAATAACAGAGGTAAAAAAAAATCGGGTAATCAGACGGTTGAACAGAGTTAAAGAATTAGATATGAGAATAGAATTAGAAAAGAATTAGAATTAAAAGAAAAAAAATGGAAGAGAGGAAGATTTAAGAAAGAATGGAAGAGAGGAAGATTTAAGAAAGAAAAGAAAATTAAATCGATCTAAAATGGGTGGATTAATAGATTTTAAGGAAGAAAAGAAAATTAGAAGAGATTGAAAATGATTCAGTTAATTCTAGACATTTTTAAAGAAAGAAATGAAAATCAGATTGGATTGAAAATGGCCAGTACAACAAAATTAAAAAAAAAATGATGATTCATGATATTTTAGGAAATAAAAGAAAAGAAAATCAGAAAGATATTTTTAGAAAAGAAAAGAAAATCAAATTCCATAACAGAGGAGATGAACAGAAAGACTGAGGTAAGTGGAAAATATGAGAAAATTATTATAATTTGTACCCATTAAATATAATATTATTAGAAACCATATTTGGATTGAAGGATCCAAGTAACATGAAGTTTATTACCCAATACAATTTAGAAACAATGAAAACATGGAATTCGATCTTTTACTGAGGTCGTTTTAGAGCTGTATTTCACATTTATTGAATAAATGGTAAATTAATTGTGAAATACTAATGAAAGATAGCGAACGGTGTGATAGGAAACAAATCCCGGCAATGTAGGAAGTAGCTCTCATGGAACGGGAGCTTACATTTAGCTAATTAAGGAATACTTCGGCTAAGGCCAACCAAGTAAGTGGTCTTACTATAAGATAGGCTAAAAAATTGTATGAGTTGTGATGATGTATAAACTATGTCGTACGATGCGGTATATGAGTTATGATGATGTGTGAGTTATGATGCTTGATGATATGCGTAATATATATATATTTTGAAGATTGACGTACTTGATATGTTTGATGCACTTTGTGGCAATATGATGAGTATGATGATTGCGTGACGTTTACCTTAATATGATGATGTTTTCCATATTGAGCATGATATATGATGATGAGTGCTATATTGCATCATGTCGTTAGATCGACATAGGACACAACCTTAAGAGCGTGAAATGATATTAATATAAATATCCACGAGTATGTGTTACCTAGAGTAACATAGAGATGAGACTAGAGGGTTGTGTCAGAAGAGACATTATGATGAATTTAGAGGGACCTCATGCATATTGTATGTTCATAAGCATAGGGCTACTTCCCCTAGAGATGATGTGTACGGACGCACACCATATGATGAGCGCGAATGCGCACAAGTACGAATGCACACAGATGAGGGTGTTCATGAGGCGCATGACACTATGGGGTTGACCTCCGGACATCGTTACAGATTAGCTTGACCAGAGGGTCCAGGGGGTGTGCGAGCACTCTGGAGATTCATACTCACACGTGTGAGTCATGTGTAGGGAAGTACTACACATCCAATTTACCAGAGGGTCCAGGGGGTATCCCCCCAAATGCATGATCACACAATATGCAAGAGGTCCCACTAGTCCTACAATCATCATTTAATGAACATAACCCCGTGTCACGTTTTCATGCTTACATGTCATTCTCATTCTCATTTCGTTACATATCATACATATTCCTAACAGGGTTATGTATCATGCAATTTACCGTATTTCATGTCATACAATTCATTCAGTTACATTCCAATACTCATACAACAAGCCATAATCGTACAAGGGCCACACATCGTCACATGCATTCATATCACATCAACTAAGCGGTATAAATAATATACATTCACGTTCACATGATTTCGTATTTAAGCACAATAATCTAGCATACAATGTATCATATCATAACCAAGTCATAACATAAACACTTCATAGTCGTATCGTTCTCGAACTTACCATAGCCTTAACGTTCTTATACCTATCATAGACATATCATTACGTGACGTGCCTTAGTCATATCATCACAAAAACGTACCCTAACGCTATCGTTCTATCAATCTATCACAAACCTATCCCTTTCTACCCATAACCTAACCATATTCTTTCATCAATCTCTCCTATCCATAACACTCCGGTATGTAACCTAACTCTAACGTTTCATGAACGTATCTTACTCCTATCGTTACATTTCGTTTTGTGCATCCTTCTCGTACCCTATCTCGAACATATCCTTGAGCACATCGTACCATAATTATTATCATACAAACCACATATCATAACATAACATAACATATAAGAAGCATATCGATCAACAAACAATTCACACATGTCAATATATATGACACGTGCAGAACCACAGGGCACGTGTCAACATCAAATATAACCATGCCGATAGTAAGGTCACTTACCTAGTTAGCTTAAGTCGTTGTCACGAATATATCCTTAATGAAAGTTCGATTCCGTCGTTATCCTTAATGAAAGTCCATTGAACTCCAAGTCAACCTATGTGAGCTCATGACATCAGTTTCGAGTTTGAATTTCTACAAAATTGTTTCTATAATTTATATTGATCCATGTGTTATACTTCATGCGAACGTGAGTCTTTGCCTGAGTTAGGTCTTGAAATATTTATATACATTTGTTATAGTATTATTTTCATATAAACCATTTCATACCCATTAAAATTTCCAGATATTCTATTTTCTCTTACCGTGTTTAATACTCTTTAACATTTTCCAGATAATTTCAATTATATTCACAATCTTCCCTCCCCGTCTCTTATTGTATTTCCCTTCTTTTAATTATCCCCGATGTTTGAGGATGACTTTTAATATCATTAAATAATATAAAAGGAAGACTGTAATGCAAAATCCTTTTAATATCATTAAATAAAATAAAAGGAAAACTATTGACCTCTTCAAATGCAAAATCTTTTTCTAGCAAAATATCTCACCGCCAAAACTAAATCTGAACCTTTTTTTTTTGTTTGTTTGTGCCGAGAGAAGAAATTATGATTTGACGAGAGAAGAAATTATGATACGTTAAATCTGTTTAACCCTTCTTCTTTAGTTTTGTTTGCTACCTTTTCAATAAGGTTAGCAATTATTTTGGCCAATTTAATCATTCTATTTTTTTCTGCTATTGATCCTAACGATCTTTCTATCAAGGTAAATTGCTAAATAAAACTAAATAATTAGATAAAGAAAAGGAGATCTGAGATATAAACAGAGAAATCTCAAATCTCTCCCCCATGTAAATCTTGATCATCTTTTCAAACCCATCTCCTATCAATTTGAAGCAGGTATTTCTGTTTTCTCAAATCTAACATTTTTCATTTCTGTTTCATTTTTGCACCAACTCAAGGTGGGTTGAGGAGAGATTTTTGAGGAAAGTGACTAGGAGAGAGAGGGAATAATTATTTTTATTTACTTATTTATTAATTTATTATTATTATTTTTTTTGTACATAATAATAATTTTTTTGTTCTTTATAATAATTTTATTTATTTTTTTATTTTTTTATTTTTTGGCTGTTACACCCCTATCCCATCACGAGGGTACGGACGCGTACATCCAAATGGTAGGACAACGATCGTTATGCCCTGCATAGCGCTGCTGTGACAGTTTTAGTTTTAATGGGTCCCGGTGGGCCCCCAGAGCATGCCCACCGATTAGGGACAGTGGCCCAGCGGTGTGCGAACTAGCTGGTGAGCCCATACTCGCATGTATGGGCTGCGTGTAGAGTATATGGTACACGTCCACGATTACCTGTTAGGATTACACCGTAGGGAAAACGAAACGAAACGAAAGATAGGTCCCATCATTTTATTGCATGTGATTGTTGCATTTAACCCCAATAGTGGGGTCACTTGAGTATTTCTTTAAATACTCAAGCCATGTGCTACTACATTTTTCAGGTTAAGGCAAGGCATTCCTGTACGGCTGACGACAACATCGCAACTCGAGATCATGGCACATGCATAGGGTAGTGGTATTTATTTTCTTAGACTTAGGATAGAATAGGATGTTTTAAACTTAACCGCTTATTTATTTTATTTCGGGTCTTTTGTTGGGTCGTTTTAAAGATGTTTTCGAAACATGTAAGTCCATGGCTGTGTTTTAAGTTAAAGGTTATGTTTTATGGAATTTAAATGAAGCCTTCCGCATTCAATGTTTATAGTACGTATACAGTAGCGACCTTAAATTAAGTAGAAAATTTTGGGTCGTTACATTTAATATCTCAAGTTCTATTACATGTAATGATATCTACTATGCCTCTGCAATACTAATTATGTGTACCCTCTTTCTACCACGAGAATCTTTTAAAATGAGATTGTGAGGATATATAGGTAAAGGGGTCTGTTGTTGGACATTTAGCAAGGTTTAGAGGATGTGACTTGAAAGTCCAAGTAATACATGAAACTGATTAAACCATTAATCTAGTTAATAGAAGAAATCAAGTTATCTTGAAGGACGTAAAAAAAAAAAAGTTGGAATTAAGGTTGGATTAAATATCTAATATTATTTCAGCATTAGTATCCACATGAATGTTGATTTTAAGGATGCGCCTGAGCCATGAACCTACTAAATGGACTTTGTTGCTCATGAAATTGTAATGGAAAACTTAAAATGACATGATAAAGTTATGTACTAAATTTTGTGGTCATTGGATTATGTTAGGGGACAAAGCCAAGGGTAGCTGAAAAATGACCAAAATGCTCCTATAATTATGGCTCACTGGCTTATGACCCAAGTGACCTTTGCATAGCATGAATTTTTCCTTATGTGATGGTTAAAATGATTATGAAAATATTCAAGGTCATTGGAATATGTTGAGGATTTAAACCAAGATTTGGGTTGGTAAATGACCAAAAGTACCCCTATAAGAATTCTATGATATTTTCAAGTCCCTATAATCTTAAAGGTAATTAGGTAAGATCCATGAGTTAATGTAGGTTGTTAGAAAATTAATGAGGTGTCAACAAGTGGGAGTTATTTATGACCTTAAGAGACTTGTTTATGGCCTTAAGGGTAATGCTTGATGGATTATGACGAACCAAAGATGGTATAGTTGTTGCAACCTTTGAGCATTCCATATTGGAAATATGAAATATAGTAACGAACTTCAACGTGGGTCTACAAAAATCTGAAAGGATATACGGTGATATAGATTATCATTGAAAAACTTACCAAGTCCATACACTTTTTACTTGGAGAGGATACCTATATTGTTGACAGTTAAGCTAACTATACAGAGAGATATTGTTAGACTATATGGAGTACAAGTATCGGTAATGTCGTATTGAGATCCACACTATGCACCCAATATCTTGTGATAGTTTTCCAAAAACATTGGATACTCGCGTTGACTTCATTACTGGTATCCACCCACAAACAGATGGTTAGATGGAGCGTTTGAACCATATCTTGGAAGATATATTGCATGCATGTGTGTTGGATTTTGTAGGTAGTTGAGACTCTAAGTTATATCTTATGGAGTTCTTTTACAATAACAGCTTTGAAGCAACTATTGAGCTGACACCGTTTGAAGCATAATAGGGAAAATGATGTAGGTCCTAAGTTTGCTGGGACGAGGTAGGTGAATGAGAGTTGTTGGGATTCGAGTTAGTCCAGACTACCAATAGTGATAAGGATCACGGTGTTCCAAATGAACCTATTACACGATCCAAAGCAAAGAAGATTCAACAAACATTCATTATTCATCTACAAAATTGGATCGGCTCAATTCAACCATCATTTCTAGAATTAGAAGCTGGAATCTACACGAGTGAAGCCCAATAGATTTCAAGTTTTTCTCCTTAGCCACTCAAACATATCAACGTTTGTTGGAAGATTTTATTATTTTTTTCGTTTTCATTTTGTAATGGTCAAATGGTCAAAATTGACTTCATCTTTTGTGGGAACCAGAGGGGATCGAGATTGAATCCCATTCTCGGCCACAAATGTCTTTTGTCGGGAGACTATAAATACCTACAATATGTTAAGTAAAAATCAGATTGGTGAATGAATGAAATTGAGATCTCGAATTAAGACGTTTTCCTTAGAAATTAGAGCATTAATTTTGTCGTTTCTAAGTTTCAAGCAATTCTTGTGGTAGAATTGCATCCGAGCCATTCAATCAAGCCTTGATCAAGTTCGATTGGTGAGTGACTCAATTTAGAACAAGATTCCAAATCTTGCTTCTAGATTTTCGATCGTAAGAGGTAATCTACTTCTAGCCTTATCTCTTGGTTGATCCAAATTTCGTATAAGGAGACGTTAATTACTTTAATTCAAGGGTTCTTGCTTCAACAAAAGCCTGGATCATTGGGCTGAGTATTAGGGTTGCCTTATCAATTTGGTATCAGAGCGTAGGTTTAATCTTTGTTTATCTTTTCTTTAAATTTGTCCATTTATTTTCTTGCTGTCATTTCCGCCATTATTCATCAACTTTTCACTTTGTTCTCATTTTTTTCCTAAAGAAGATCACGTTTAGATCTTGGAAAAAAAAATCTTATCATATTTGTTCTTACGATTGTGATTATAAACGATCTTTATCATTTTTTTTAGATCATTTGCATATTTATTTGAAGATCAAATAAACTTCGTTTCACATTTTTTTCTTAATCCATCTAAATCTAGAACCATTGTGTTCGATATTTTTTTCTTTCTCATAATCTACGCTTGAAGATAACTTCTAAATTTCTCGAATTCTGTAAAAAGGAGAGTTAGATCGTTCTTAAAATCTTCACGTCCTTTCTTTTTGAATTTTTTTTTTCAATGTGCAATTCTATCCATAAATATCTTTGTGTCCCTTATTTGTCTGTTCACTTCTGGTTTTTTTTTTTTTTTTGTTATTTCATAATTAACTTATCTTGATTGCCTTTAATAGCTTATACTATCAGAATTCCTTTACTCATATATTAGCCTATCTTGACCATAATTTAGTCACTTTCCCAAACAGCCTAACTTTTGTGTATAAATACGAGTGTCTCTTAGTGTAAAATCAGTGAGTTATATGTGTGAGGTCCTAAACATATTTCACTACTGTTTGTACAATCATGAACCAAGACGGAGGAAATGGAGAGGACATCAATGAAGCTAGGTGGAGAGAAGCACAGGTCAGAACAATTACTCATTTGAATCAAGTTATTAGTACATTGATAGACTGGATGAAGCGAATTGAAATAGCCTTAGGTAATCTTCAAGGGAGGGAAGTACTGTTGAATGAAGGAGTTGAAAATGAAGAAGATGACAATGTCACCCTTTTAGTGGGACATAGTCCTAGGGGAGGGAGAGATGTCAGTCGAGAGAGAGGAAGAGTCAGAAGAAGGGGTAGAGAAATTTTAGCACCAAAAAGAATTGAGAGGGAGTACCAGTATGAGAGAGGAGAAGAAAAAGGAGTTGGGGGAGTAAAGCTAAAAATTCCAAGCTAAAAATTCCAATTTTCTATGGGAGATCTGATCCAGAGGAGTGTTTGTAATATGAGAGCAAAATTGAGCATGTTTTCGATTGCAATAATTTTAGTGAGGAAAGAAAGTTGAAGCTTGCTGTGGTTGAATTTTGTGCTTACGCCATTATATGGTGGACATCTTTGAAATCAGAGTGGAGGAGAAATTATGAAGAACTAATTGAAACGTGGGAGGAATTGAAGACATTAATGAGAAAAAGGTACATTCCTAAACATTATTCTTGAGTACTCAAGCAAAAACTCTAAACTTTGCAACGGGGATCCAAAAGTGTTGAAGAATATTATAAAGAAATGGAGGCCCTTATGAATAGAGCATGTATTGATGAAGATGAGGAAGATACAATGGCTAGATTCCTTTGTGGGTTAAACCGACAACTTGCACATCAAGTGGATAGGCAAGCGTACTTTGATATGCAAGAATTGTTACACCTTGCTGTTAAAATCGAAGGGCAACTAGCTTGGGAGAAGGAGAACTCCAAGAGGTATGATATTTCAAAGTCTACTATTTTCAACACTTGGAAAAAGAATGCAAATATTGAAAAGATCGATTTCAAAGTTGGAGGCAAGTATGATCTTCACAAAAAGAATAAAGATGAGACCTCCAAGGGTAAAGAAAAAGCGGAGGAATATAAGGAGATTCGAGAAAGAAATAGAGACATCAAATGTTGGAAATGTCAAGGAATTGGTTATCTCAGTCGTGATTGTCCTAACAAGGGAGTCATGATCATCAAGAATGGACAAGTTGTCGCAGATAGTGAGGAAAGTGGCCAGGATGAGCTAGTTGAAGAAGAAATCCAGGAGAATGAGGAGAAAATGGAAGATGGGAGTCATTTGGTACTTGTTACCAGAAGACTTCTTAAAACTCAAGTTACAGAGAATGTTGTTGATGATCAAAGAGACAACCTATTTCACACAAGGTGTTTAGTCAAGGGGACTCCTTGTAGTCTTGTAATTGATAGTAGAAGCTGCACCAATGTCGTAAGTACCATGCTAATCAAAATGTTGCTAATTCCAACCCAACACCATCCTAAACCTTACAAGCTTCAATGGCTCAATGACAATGGAACAATGAAGGTAACTTCTCAAGCTTTAATATCATATACTTTGAAAAAATATAAAGATAAAGTTCTTTGCGATGTTTTACCAATGCATGCTGGAGACATATTGTTTGGCCAATCATGGCAATTTGACAGGAGGGTTATGTATGATGGCTATTTGAATAGTTATTCTTTTGTAAAAGATGGTAGAAAAACCACTCTTGTACCTTTGAGTTCAAATGTATTTGCTGATCAATTAAAGTTGGAAGAAAAAAAAAAGAAAGAGTTTGAGAAAAAAGAGTGGAAAGAAAAACAAGAGTTGAGTGAAAAAATAGAGAAAAATAAAGGAGAAAAACATAGTGAAAAAAAGAATGAAATTGAAAAAAAAAAAAAAAAAGGAAAGAATGTGAGTTGTTTGGCTAGAGTTGGAGCAGTTAGAAGGGCAATGTTCTCACAAAAAACCCATCTTTGTACGTGTGTACAAGGAAGAATGTTTGGTCTCTAACGATAACAATTTGTCTTTGCTTAGTATGTTTCAATCTCTTTTACAGGAATTTGATGACGTATTCCAAGATGAAATCCCTAAAGGACTACCTCCCATTAGAGGTATTGAACATAAAATAGACTTCATTTTAGGGCAGTCATTTGTAATAGGCCAGCTTATAGAGCCAACCGACCTGAGACTAGAGAAATTCAAAGGCAAGTAGAGGAGCTCATGGAGAAGGGCTATATACGAGAGAGTTTGAGTCCATATTCTGTACTAGTCTTATTGGTGCCGAAGAAAGATGGAACGTGGCGCATGTGCCTGGATTGTAAAGCCATCAATAAAATCACGGTAAAATATGGACATCCTATTCCTAGACTAGACGATATGCTTGATGAATTGCATGGTTCATGTTTATTTACAAAGATTGACTTGAAATCTTGATATCATCAAATTAGAATGCATGTAGGAGACAAATGGAAAACCGCGTTCAAAACTAAGTTTGGATTGTATGAATGGCTTGTTGTGCCTTTTGGGTTAACTAATACTCCTAGTACATTTATGCACTTAATGAATCACGTTTTGAGAGAATATTTAGGAAAGCATGTTGTGTATTTTGATGATATTTAAATTTATTTAAAGACTTTGCATGAGCATGTGGAGCATGTTAAGTTAGTTTTGATTACACTTAAGAAAAGAGAAACTTTATGCTAATTTTAATAAGTGTATTTATGCTAATTTTAATAAGTGTAGTTTTTGCATGGAAAAATTTAACTCTCTTGGCTTCATAGTTGGTAAAAATGGAGTAGAGGTAGATGAAGAGAAAGTTAAAGCAATCAGGGATTGGCCAACACCACAAAATGCAAGTGAAGTTCGTAGTTTTCATGAGTTAGCTAGCTTCTATAGGATATTTATAAAAGATTTTAACACTATAGCTGCACCATTGAATGACTTAGTAAAAAAGGATGTTGTGTAACGCCCCGTTGGGTTTAGTTATATATATATATGTGTGTGTGTTAAAATAAAAATAACAAAATAAAGAAAAAGAAAAAAAAAACTGACCACCTCCTTTAATCTCTCCGTCCATCCCCTAAAATACCTCCTTCGGTATCAATAACTCAGCCAAAAAAAACAAAAAAAAAAACAAAAATAGAAACAAAATATTTTTCTGGAGGAAACCAGGAGGAAGGCAGATAATGGAGAGAAGGTAGACGAGAGATGTCATTTCAAAAGGTTAGTAGTCAGATTTACTTTTTTTTTTTTTTTTTTCTCTTTCTTTCTGCAATCTGCAAAGGATATTAGCAATTATTTAGATCTGAGTTAGAAATTTAGAAATTATCTGTTGCAATGATCTAAATTAGAAATTATATGTCCTACCGAGAGTCCATGAAAATTGATAAAAAAAAAAGAATAGATAGATAAGGAGGAGAGAAAGATAGGGAAAAGAAAGATCTAGATACACATTCAAATAAAAATAAAATCTAGCAATAGAATTAAAATATGAGACAGAGAGGAAAAGAGAAGAGAGAAAGATTGGAAGACAGATCAAATAAAAATAAAAAAATACCAAATTTGGAAAACATAATCAAAAGAGATTTTCACAGGAGAGAGAGGAGATTAGATTTGGAAACAGTCAAGTTAAAGAAAATCGGGTGAGTAGAATTAAACCCATTGTAATAAACTGCCTAAAAGAATGAAACTAATTAAAAGAATTAAATTTAAATTGCTTAAAATAATTAGATATGGAAGTAGAATTGAAAGGCTAAACAGAATTAGAGTCGAAAGAAACAAGAAAAAAAAACAAAGAGAGAGGATTTTAGGAAAGAAAAGAAAGTTAGAACAGTTTGAAGATGGCAAGTACAGTTCATATGGCAATGACAAAATTAAAAGACTAAACAGAATTAGAGTTAAAAGAAAGAAAAAAAAAACAAAAAAAAAACAACAGAGAGAGGATTTTAGGAAAGAAAAGGAAGTTAGAACTGTTTGAAAATGGTAAGTAAATAGAATTAAAATATGACATTGAAGAGAAATGAGTGATAGAAGAGGATATGAGAAATTGTTGTATTTGTATCTATAGGATATAACATTAAATGTTGAATTATCCAAGCCACTTGAAACATTAATAATATTGACATATTATTAATTTAAGTTTTAAGTTTTATTATCCTATATAATTTAGAAACAATGAAAACATGGAATTCGATTTTTATTGAGACCGTTTAGAGCAGTTTTTCACACGGTTAGTTGGATTATTAATTAAAATGTGAAATACTAACAAAATGTGACGAACGATGCGATAGGAAGCAAACCTTGGCAACATTTGGTGTAGTTCTCGAGGAACGGGAGCTTACATAAATAAATTAGGGAATTCTTCGGCTAAGGCCAACCAGGTAAGTGGCTTTCCTATAGGATAGGCTAAATAATTGTATGAGTTATGATGATGTGTGGATTATGATGCTTGATGATATGCGCGGTATATACATATTTTGTTGAGTGACGCTTGATATGTTTGACGCACGTTGTGGCATTATGATGAGTATGATGATTGCATGATTTTTACCTTAATATGATGATGTTTTCCATATTGAGCATGCTAGATGATGATGAGTGCCATATTGCATCATGTCGTTAGATCGACGTAGGACACAACCCTAAGAGCATGAAAATGATATTAATATAAATATCCACGAGTATGCGTTACCTAGAGTAACAAAGAGATGAGACTATAGGGTTGTGTCAGAAGAGACATTACGATGGATTTAGAGGGACCTCATGCATTTTGTATGTTCATAAGCATAGGGCTACTTCCCCTAGAGATGATGAGTGCGGACGCGCACCTTATGATGAGCGCGAATGCGCACAGGTGCGAAAGCACACAGATGAGGGTGTTCATGAGGCGCATGACACTATGGGGTTCCGCTGACCTCCGGACGTCGCTATAGATTAGCTTGACCAGAGGGTCCAGGGGGTGTGCGAGCGCCCTGGGGATTCACACTCGCACGTGTGAGTCGTGTGTAGGGAAGTACTACACATCCAATTTTCCGAGACTGGAGGCCACCCCTAAGATGATTAGAGATAGGTCCCTAAATCATGATTGCATGTGTTTGCATTTGCATGGCCCCTATAGCGGGGCCACTTACTGAGTATTCTTTGAAATACTCGGCCGTGTGCCACATCATTTTTCAGGTAAAGGCAAGGCGCACTTGTATGGAGGACGGCGGCATCGCGAGCAGAGACTGTGGCACGTGCATAGGGTAGATTCATATTTAAATTTCTAGTCTTAAGTTAGAACAGGTTGTTTTGCATTTCATTGTTTTAAATTATTTTGTATTTGTTTTTGTTTTCTCTAAATTTCAGTATTTCATATTTAAACACGTAAAACCATGACTGTGTTTTCCGGAGAAGTTGTTTTAAACGTTTTTTTTTAAATTTACGTTATCAATTATGTTCATGTAAGAGCTATATTTCCGCATTATAGATGAGCATGAGACGTTAGTAGCGACTCTGAGTATGTGGAAATTTAGGGTCGTTACATGTTGTTTTTAAATTGAGAGATATGCAAGAAAACGCATTCATTGAGCTGAAGAATAAATTAAACAATGCACTATTACTTGTCTTGCCTAACTTTGATAAAACTTTTGAAATTGAGTATGATGCAAGTGGTTTGGGCATAGGTGCTGTTTTGATGCAAGATGGAAAACTCGTAATATATTTTAGTGAAAAACTAAATGGGCAGCATTGAACTATCCTACCTATGAAAAAGAATTGTTTGCTTTTCGCACATTGCAGGTGTGGCAACACTACTTATGGCCTAGAGAATTTGTGATCCACTCTGATTATGGAAGCTTGAAGTATCTTAAGGGTCAGAGAAAACTGAACCGTAGGCATGAAAAGTGGGGGGAGTTTATTGAAACATTTCCGTATGTCATCAAATATAAGCATGCATATTGTATGTTCATAAGTGGTGATGAATGGTGCGATATGAAGCAAACCCTGACAACCTTTGGAGTAGCTCTCGGGGAACGAGAGCTTACGTTAATAAAAATTAGGAAATACTTCGGCTAAGGCCAACCAGGTTAGTGGCCTTACTATAGGATAGGCTAAGGATTGTTTGAATTATCATGATGTGTGAGTATGACGTTGTGTTGTGATGTCTGTTAAATGTACGTTATTTATGTTTTGATGCATGACGTACATGTTATATTCGATGCACTTAATGTCTTCTATGATGAGTACGATGTATGCATGACGATGTTATTAACATGATGATGCTTTCCATGTTGAACATGTCTTATGATGTTGTTTGCTATATTGCATCATGTCATTAGATCGACATAGGACACAACCCTAGGAGTATGAAATGATATTAATGTAAATATCCACGAGCCCCTGTTTCACAATGTAACCAAGAGATGAGACTAGAGGGTTGTGTCAGAAGAGATGTATAATTGAACTTAGAGAGACCTCATGCATATTATATGTTCATAAGCATAGGGCTACTTCCCCTAGAGATGATGAGTTCAGACGCGCACCGTATGATGAGCGTGAATGCGCACAGGTGCGAATGCACACAGATGAGGATGTTCATGAGGTGCATGACACTATGGGGTTTCGCTAACCTCCGGATGTCGGTACAGATTAGCTTGACCAGAGGGTCCAAGGGGTGTGCGAGCGCCCTGGGGATTTACACTCACACGTGTGAGTCGTGTGTAGAGAAGTATTACACATCCAATTTGTCCGAGACTGGAGGCCACCCTTAAGATGATTAAAGATAGGTCCCTAATTCATGATTGCATGTGTTTGCATTAGCATGGCCCCTATAGTGGGGTCACTTATTGAGTATTTCTTGCCATGTGCCATATTATTTTTCAGGTAAAGGCAAGGCGCCCATGTACGGTTGACGGCGACATCGTGATCAGAGACTGTGGCGTGTGCATAGGATAGTTGCATATTTAAAATTCCTAGTCTTGGTTAGGGTAGATATTTGCATTTCATTTATTTCAATTATTTAATTTGTAATTGTTTTATCCTATTTTGAACTCGAGCATGATGTATGAAACACGTAAGTTCGGTAGTGTTTTCTAATGTTTTAACGTATTCTGAAGTTTTAATTTTTTTTTCCGCTAATAAAGATGAGCATTTTTAGAGTTATATTCTGCATTAGAGATAAGCATGAGACGTTAGTGGCGAGTCTAGATATGTGGAAATTTAGGGTCGTTACACAAGGCGCAATTACAAGACTTACTATTTAAAGGGTTCGTTCGACCTAGCATATTCCCCTGGGGTGCGCAAGTGTTGTTTGTTTAGAAGAATGATGGATTGATGCATCTGTGCATCGATTATAGAGAGCTAAATAAGAGAACCATAAAGAACAAATACCCTATGCCTAGAATATAAGACTTAAACGATCAACTCAGAGAGGCAATGATATTTTCTAAGATAGATATACGGTCAGGTTACCACTAAATAAAGAGTAAAGGAAAAGACGTACCAAAGACAGTATTTAGAACAAGGTACTATCACTACGAGTTTCGTAGTGATGTCATTGGACCTCACCAATGCTGTAATAGCCCAAAAATAAATAAAGAAATAAACGAATAAAAATAATTATAAAAATAGTTAAAATTATAATAATAAAAAAATTAATTAATTAAATAAAAAATAAACCTTTCCCCACCTCTCTCCACTAACCTCTCATCCCTCCCTACAATTATCTCTCCTATGTTGTATTTTGATAATCGGCTAAATCCTTTCTTCCGGTGAGAGGAAATTGTCGACAGTAGGTTGTTGGAAAAAAAATAAAATGAGTAAAATAACAAGGAGAGGGAATGACTGAAATTTTGATTGCGCTTAAAATCAGGTTGAAAGATTTCCTATTTAAATATAACCTATCCTAAAAATGGCTGGAGAGTGGCAACTGAATCTGTGCCTGTAACGACACGGGAAAGAAAGAAAGAAATATATATATATATATATATATATATATATATATATATATATATAT
>NW_019268558.1:261744-327969 GCF_002738365.1 Cucurbita moschata | reverse complement strand
AAAAAACTCAGTCGCCGGAAAACCCGCGAGTTTTCCGGCGACCGCTGAGTTTCGCGGAACCCACGCGAAACGACGGCCACAGCACGCCCACCCTCAGCCCACGACACCCTGCAAAGTTTCAGAACACCTGCAAAGGGAGAAAAAGAGAGAAAATTTCGAGAGAGAGAGAGAGATTTCGGACAAACGTCGGCGAGTGTCCAGTTTCTCTGACGAGCCCTCAAACCACCCTCAAACCGACACCAAACGACCTGTTACCACCATAAGAGGGATCCCTAACGAAAGCACAATAACTCAGGGTGCGTTTTGTGTTATTTCGTAAGCGTCGTCGTCGGTAACCGAGGTCGGAAAATTAGGTTTCTTAATCGATTCTCAGATCTGTGGCTTTTAGGAGCTTTTAGGCCGCAAAACTCCCAGAAAGGAAAGAAGGACGACGAACAAAGAGGAAAAGGGAAGGAAGAGGACCGAAATCGGCAACGGAAACGCCGCGGGAAGGAGAGAGAAAGCTCGCCGAAAAATCGACAGAAGTCGGGTAAGGAAGACGAGATCCACGGATCCAGGTCAACCCGAACCCAGAACCCGGGAGAGCCAGCCCGTTCCTCCCTTGGCCTCTGCCTTCGGCCCAGCCCAACTACAGCGGCCCAAACCTCAAACCGGCCCAGAAGCTACGGTTTAGTTGAACCAACTCAAACCAGACCCACGGTCCAATTGAGCCGGCCTGCAAACCAAACTCCTGCGGCCCAGCCCAGTAAGCCGAGGCCCAACGATTAGTCTTGGCCTAGTAGCCTTCCACAGCCCACGACCCGAACCGGGCTGCGACCCGCGCTTCGACCCGACACTACTGCCCGACGTGGCTTTCTCTGCTACTGCCACGTGTCACTCAGCGGCGCAGGCAGTCCCTCGGCTCGACTCGGTGCAAACGGCTCGGGCTCCCTCCGGCGACGCTCCGGTGGCTCCAGCGACTGTTCGGCTCGGCTCACCTGTTTTCAACCCGGTTTCCACTGTTCCGACCCTCCCGAATCTGTTTTCGGCCCCGATTAAGCAAACAAACCCCGAGGACGTAGGGAGCAGCTCTCACGAAACGGGAGCTTACGTTTAGCGATTTAGGGAGTACTTCGGCCAAGGCCAACCAAGT
Organism: Cucurbita moschata; assembly: GCF_002738365.1. Lineage (NCBI taxonomy): Eukaryota > Viridiplantae > Streptophyta > Magnoliopsida > Cucurbitales > Cucurbitaceae > Cucurbita > Cucurbita moschata. The sequence goes on along the minus strand of NW_019268558.1, from coordinate 326,837 downwards.
AAGTGGCCTTACTATAGGATAGGCTAAAAATTGTATGAGTTATGACGATGTATGATGTATGAGTTATGATGATGTATGATGTATGAGTTATGATGACGTGTGGGTTATGATACCTGATGATGTGCTCAGTATATATATATATATTGATGAATGTCGTACTTGATATGTTTGATGCACTTTGTGGCAATATGATGAGTATGATGATTGAGTGATGTTTACCTTAATATGATGATGTTTTCCATATTGAGCATGCTATATGATGATGAGTGCCATATTGCATCATGTCGTTAGATCGACGTAGGACACAACCCTAAGAGTGTGAAAATGATATTAATATAAATATCCACGAGTATGTGTTACCTAGAGTAACAAAGAGATGAGACTAGAGGGTTGTGTCAGAAGAGACATTATGATGGATTTGGAGGGAGCTCATGCATATTGTATGTTCATAAGCATAGGGCTACTTCCCCTAGAGATGATGAGTGCGGACGCGCACCATATGATGAGCGCGAATGCGCACAGGTGCGAATGCACACAGATGAGGGTGTTCATGAGGCGCATGACACTATGGGGTTCCGCTGACCTCCGGACGTCGCTACAGATTAGCTTGACCAGAGGGTCCAGGGGGTGTGCGAGCGCCCTGGGGATTCACACTCGCACGTGTGAGTCGTGTGTAGAGAAGTACTACACATCCAATTTATCCGAGACTGGAGGCCACCCTTAAGATGATTAGAGATAGGTCCCTAAATCAGTGGCCCAGCGGTGTGCGAACTAGCTGGTGAGCCCATACTCGCACGTATGGGCTGCGTGTAGAGTATATGGTACACGTCCACCATTACCTGTTAGGATTACACCGTAGGGAAAACGAAACGAAACGAAACGAAAAAGAAACGAAACGAAACGAAACGAAACGAAAGATAGGTCCCATCATTTTATTGCATGTGATTGTTACATTTAACCCCAATAGTGGGGTCACTTACTGAGTATTTCTTTAAATACTGAAGCCATGTGCTACTACATTTTTTAGGTTAAGGCAAGACATTCCTGTACGGCTGACGACAGCATTGCAACTCGAGATCATGGCACATGCATAGTATAGTGGTATTCATTTTCTTAGACTTAGGATAGAATAGGATGTTTTAAACTTAACCGCTTATTTATTTTATTTCGGGTCTTTTGTTGTGTCGTTTTAAAGATGTTTTCGAAACACGTAAGTCCATGGCTGTGTTTTTAAGTTAAAGGTTATGTTTTATGGAATTTAAATGAAGTCTTCCGCATTCAATGTTTATGGTATGTATACAGTAGCGACCTTAAATTAAGTAGAAAATTTCGGGTCGTTACAAATGCTCTAGCTGTGTTAATAGAGTTAATAAACTGTCACAGCCCAAAATTTGAATCTCAAAATCAACGGCTGGACCAACAGACTATGCAATGAAATCATGTAAAAGTAAATGGACAAGACGAAATTACAAAAAAAAAAACTTTAGCAATTATGTAGAAAGTTTGAATTCCAAAAGAAGGTGTTCAAGTAGCATATGAGTTCTATGAAAAGTATGTAAATGGTTTACAAAACAATGCATGACAGATCTAAACAAAAATATGCAGACTCCTAGACGCCCAAGGACACTCCTCTTTGGCATTAAGATTCAGCACGCATTCCCGCCTCGAACCATGACATCACTCACCTGGAAAAAAAAAAAGAGTAGAAAGGAATGAGTATAAAAATGCTCAGTAAGCAGCCTACTTGTAGGCTCTTTTCGCATCCTTATCTTGGTAGGTATCCATGGTCTTTCTCGGGTTTCTAAGGAGAGTGATCTAAGCTACAACTCTCTTTACTGTATCTTAGGAGGCTTGCCCATCTTATGCAGTGAAATGGTCAATGTCCTGAGGTAAGGCGCGACCTCGTAAGTAAATCTGAGGGGATCCTATGGCTGGATCTGAATACGTGACTCTCTCTGAACATCATCCGTAGAGGTTAGCTAACAACCCTCTCACGAGACCATACATCCACTAAATTCAGGGTGCGACCCCCTGTGTGCCGGTCAGCTACTAAGTCATTCTACGTGGCTCCACGTCCCCCACTCAGGGACGAGTTCCTACGACCTAGGAGTTCTGTTCAGAAGACCCCTTAGCTATCACCACTAGGTCTGGGCACCTGTCACACTTCCCTATCCGGATCTACCAAGCTCAACAATCTTCGTACTGGAGCTCTGTCTCGATGGTACGATATCGGAGCTGAGAGGGAAGTGGAGGTTCTGATGACACTACCCATACTACTCAACTTTAGCGGGCTACCTACAGTTATCGTGCTGTCCTACTATCCTTTCTAGGGTGGAACTTGGTGGCTTAGACTTGGATTCATGCATCTCTAGGATTCTTGTGTCTGGTCTCACAAACCTATCGGGTTTGGAATTCTCGGCTCTAGATCTGCCAGTAATCACTTTGCGGGTCTATATGCACGGTGTTCTGGAGGTCTCCTAATCTAGGATCTCGTCTAGCCTACTTAGTCGCAAACACCTTAATCTACGCTCATAATTCCTTCCTATTCAACAAGAAAGATAACACAAGCAATCATCAAGCATAAGAGTTCACACGCAACAGTTCATGCAATATTAACAAACATGCTCAACGGGAAGATAGCATCCATCTTCACCCAGAGCGCAAATTTCACAAGTTTCCCATCCTCCTCATGCATACATACTTTATAAGAATCTCAATCAAAACAGATTTAATAACCAGTTAATATCTAGCTTTCCTTAATCATTTCATTTTCGCAGTTTCCATACTAATATGCTAGGTCCGGCTAGCTAAGTTTATGGGTGGTAGCAAGCATGCTTGTTCCTAGCGGTTCCTACAAGCACTGCTCGTGGGAATCCAAATGGCTACTTACTTGGTTGACGCGTACCTTCCCGAGTTCGAGTTTTCTTCACGGAAAGGATTCCAAAAATTCTGGAATTTCATTTACATATCCTAATTCACATAATAATAGGGTCAGTATCAAAATCGGGTCGAAAAACAAGCAAACAGAGACCGAACGGAAAGAAAAATAGTGACTCACGCGCCTACATGTGCGTCACATGCGCCTTGGAGGGTTTCTACACGTAGATCCTACGCGTCCGTAGAAACGCGCGGCTTCCCAAGCAGTTGCGGGTCAGAGGCGCCGGGTTGGGGCGGTTTACAGATGAAGCGGTTCACGTGCAGTGCCAGGTCAGACCGTCCTGGATCTGCGTGCCTGACGCGTGTCCGCTGCCAGGTGAGGACGCGCCTCACGAGTCAGTGATCGCCACGTGTCGATCACCGATTTTGCTGCGCTCCTCCATACGCTGGTCGACGCGTGGCGGCATCTCTTCCCTCTCTCCTACGTGTTTTCAATTTTCCAATGTTAGCCTATTTCACGTTTCAATCTATTTTCTACCAATTTTTTTATCTTCAATCCGTAATCCAATTCAACAAATTTTCTTCAGGAACCTTGTAGATCTCATATTCTTCTCCTTTGAAACAATTTTCTTATATTTTTATGATAATCACAGATCTTAATATTTGAGTTTTCGGAGAAAATACGAGTTCTTACCGAAAATCACGTTTTCTTGAAACTTCGATTCGAACGCCAATCTTGGCCGCCTTCACTCCAGAACTTAACCAGATAACGCTATTGAGGGTAAGAGTCCAAGGATCAACACAAAACGTCGCTAACACACGAAAATCTTGATGACTTCTCGATCTGGACACTCGTGGACTAACTTGAAGTTCTTGGACGTTTTGACGAAATTGGAAGGTGCAATTCGTGAGAGCACCTTGCCTCAGACTGTTGATGGTTTAGATTAGGGACTCGGATCTCCAGCGTCGGTTCTGATCCGATCTCCTCCTCATACCTCAAAAACCCTAATCTTCTTTCCCTCTTCTTTCTCCTCTTTCTCTCCCCACTTCTTTCTCTTTTCAGATTATGACCCAATCAAATAAGACCCCTCAAGTAATAATAGGGCAAAATGACTAGTTTGCCCCTATTGTGACCTTGGATTTTTTTTATTTTAACTCGGGCGCTACATAAACCGAGTGTTCAAGGACTGCCTAGACACTTTTGTGATCGTGCTCATTGATGACATCCTAGTGTACTCGAAAATAGATCTAGAATGCCAGGAACACCTTCGAAAATTCCTAACCACCCTAAGAAAGAATAAGTTGTACGCCAAGTTCTCCAAGTACTAATTTGGCTATGACAAGTCTCTTTCTTAGGACACGTGGTGTCAAAGGACGAAGTATCCGTAGATCCCGCTAAGGTCGGAACAGTCACAAAGTTGGAACGTCCAATTACAATAACACCAGTACAAAGTTTTTGGGACTAGCGGGATACTATCGAAGGTTTGTGCAGCACTTTGCTAGAATAGCCTTGCCTTTGACACAGTTAACGAGAAAAGGGGTACCATTTATATGAAATGATGCTTGTGAGGCAAGCTTCTAGGACCAAAATATGAGATTGGTAACCGCCCCGGTACTCACAGTACCCGATATCTCAGAAGAGTACGTAATCTATAGTGACGCGTCCAAGAATGGACTAGGATGTGTGTTAATGCAGCATGGTAAAGTTGTTGCATACACGTCCCATCAACTAAAAGAATACGAAGGTAATTACCCTACCCACGACCTGGAGTTGGTCGCTGTAGTGTTTGCTCTGAAAATTTGGCGACACTACCAATATGAAGAGAAAATTCAAAGTTTTACCGACTACAAGAGTTTAAAATATTTCTTCACCTAGAAAGAGTTAAATATGAGGCAGAGAAGGTGGCTCGAATTGGTGAAGGACTACGATGTAGATATCCAGTACCACCCTGGAAAAGCAAACATGGTCGCAGACGCTTTGAGTAGAAAGACGACCCACTCGTCAGTCCTCATCACAAGGGAAGTAAGGGTAAAAAAGAATTCAAGCGATCCAACATAGCTGTAGCGATCGAGAGAGCCATAGCACAACTGGCCCGAGTCACAGTGCAACCTACGCTTAGGCAGAGAATTATTACCTCGCAACGAGAGGATCCAAACCTACAAAAAGTCCCAGGCAAGCTAGACAAAAGTCCAGTGGACAGGTTCTCGAAGTTCTTAGATAAGGACTATTGTATCAGGGACACCTATGTGTCCTAGAGGAGTTAAAGAAAGAGATACTAATGGAAGCTCACAACTCGCCATTTGCCATGCACCCAGGAGGTACTAAAATGTACCAAGATTTAAAAAAACATTTCTAATAGAAGAGCATGAAGAGGGACATGGCCAAGTTTGTGAGCAAGTGCTTAGTTTATCAACAAGTGAAAGCATCTAGACAAAAGACAACGGGGATGTTACAACCCCTAAGTATACTGGAGTGGAAGTGGGAAAACATAAAAATGAACTTCATAGTAGGATTAACTAAAACGCTTAAAGGCTACATAGTGATCTAGGTAATTGTTGATAGGTTGACCAAGTCAGCACACTTCTTACCTGGGAAAGCCACATATACCGTTGATAACAGGGTGCAACTGTATGTGAAAGAAATAGTAAGACTACATGGAGTTCTAGTGCCTATAGTGTCAGATCGAGATCCACGCTTTACGTCAGCGTTTTGGCGCAGATTTCAAAAAGCGTTAGGTACTCGGCTCGACTTTGGCACCGCCTTCCACCCCCAACAGATGGACAAATGGAGCGCCTAAACCAAATCTTGGAGGACACGCTACACGTTTGCATATTAGAATTTAAGGGAAGTTGCGCTTTCAAAGCACTATGGGAATGACACCGTTCGAGACCCTGTATGGGAAACGATGCAGGTCCCCACTATGTTGAAACGAGGAAGGTGAGAGAGAGCTAGTAGGACCCGGGCTGGTCCTAGTCGCAAATGAGACTGTCCAGAAAATTCGAGCGAGGTGCGTACCGCTCAAAATATACAAAAATAGAAAAAAAAAAGTTCGGCAGATGTAATGTAACGACCCTAAATTTTCACATACTCAGAGTCGCTACTAACGTCTCATGCTCATCTATAATGCAGAAATATAACTCTTACATGAACATAATTGATAACGAAAATTTCAAAAAAACGTTTAAAACAACTTCTTCTCTGAAAAACACAGCCATGGTCTTACGTGTTTAAATGTGAAATACTAAAATTTAGAGAAAACAAAAACAAATACAAAATAATTTAAGTCTTACGTGTTTAAATGTGAAATACTAAAATTTAGAGAAAACAAAAACAAATACAAAATAATTTAAAACAATGAAATGCAAAACTGAAATACTAAAATTTAGAGAAAACAAAAACAAATACAAAATAATTTAAAACAATGAAATGCAAAACAACCATACTAAAATTTAGAGAAAACAAAAACAAATACAAAATAATTTAAAACAATGAAATGCAAAACAACCTATTCTAACTTAAGACTAGAAATTTAAATATGAATCTACCCTATGCACGTGCCACAGTCTTTGCTCGCGATGCCGCCATCCTTCGTACAAGTGCGCCTTGCCTTTACCTGAAAAATGATGTGGCACACGGCCTGAGTATTTCAAAGAATACTCAGTAAGTGGCCCCGCTATAGGGGGCCATGCAAATGCAAACACATGCAATCATGATTTAGGGACCTATCTCTAATCATCTTAGGGGTGGCCTCTAGTCTCGAATAAATTGGATGTGTAGTACTTCTCTACACACGACTCACACGTGCGAGTGTGAATCTCCAGGGCGCTCGCACACCCCCTGGACCCTCTAGTCAAGCTAATCTGTAGCGACGTCCGGAGGTCAGCGGAACCCCATAGTGTCATGCGCCTCATGAACACCCTCATCTGTGTGCATTCGCACCTGTGCGCATTCGCGCTCATCATATGGTGCGGGTCCACACTCATCATCTCTAGGGGAAGTAGCCCTATGCTTATGAACATACAATATGCATGAGGTCCCTCTAAATCCATCATAATGTCTCTTCTGACACAACCCTCTAGTCTCATCTCTTTGTTACTCTAGGTAACGCATACTCGTGGATATTTATATTAATATCATTTTCATGCTCTTAGGGTTGTGTCCTACGTCGATCTAACGACATGATGCAATATGGCACTCATCATCATCTAGCATGCTCAATATGGAAAACATCATCATATTAAGGTAAAAATCATGCAATCATCATGCTCATCAATGCCACAACGTGTGTCAAACATATCAAGCGTCACTCAACAAAATATGTATATACCGCACATATCATCAAGCATCATAATCCACACATCATCATAACTCATACAATTATTTAGCCTATCCTATAGTATGGCCACTTACTTGGTTGGCCTTAGCCGAAGTACTCCCTAAATAGCTAAACGTAAGCTCCCGTTCTGTGAGAGCTGCTTCCTACGTCGCTGGGGTTTGTTTCCTATCACACCGTTCACCACTTTCCGTTAGTATTTTACAATTAATTTACCTATAATTTAATAAATGTGAAATACGGCTCTAAAACGGCCTCGGATACCTTAATCGGGGCCGAAAACAGATCAGGGAGGGTCGAAACAGTGGAAACCGGGCTGAAAATAGGTGAGCCGAGCCGAACAGCCGCTGGAGCCACCGGAGGAGCCGCCGGAGCGTCACTGGAGGGAGCCGAGCCGAGCCGAGGGACTGCCTGCGCCGCTGTGTGACACGTGGCGGCAACAGAGAGAACCACGTCGAGCGGTAGTGTCGGGTCGAAGCGCAGGTCGCAGTCCGGTTCGGGTCGCGGGCTGTGGAAGGCTACTAGGCCAAGACTAATCGTTGGGCCTCGGCTTACTGGGCTGGGCCGCAAGTGTTTGGTTTGCAGGCCGGCTCAATTGGACCGTGGGTCTAGTCTGGGTTGGTTCAACTGAACCGTAGCTTCTGGGCTGGTTTGAGGTTTGGGCCGCTGTAGTTGGGCTGGGCCAAAGGCAGAGGCCAAGGGAGGAATGGGCTGGCTCTCTCGGGTTTTGGGTTCGGGTTGACCCAGATTCGTGGATCTCGTCTTCCTTACCCGACTTTGGCCGATTTTCCGGCGAGCTTTCTCTCTCCTTCCCACGGCGTTTCCGTTGCCGATTTTGGTCCTCTTTCTTCCCTTTTTCTCTTTGTTCGTCGTCCTTCTTTCTTTTCTGGGAGTTTTGCAGCCTAAAAGCTCCTAAAAGCCACAGATCTAAGAACGATTAAGAAAACCTAATTTTCTGACCTCGGTTACCGACGACGACGCTTACGAAATAACACAAAACGCACCCTGAGTTATTGTGCTTTCGTTAGGGATCCTTCTCATGGTGGTAACAGATCGTTTGGTGTCGGTTTGAGGGTGGTTTGAGGGCTTGTCGGAGAAACTGGACACTCGCCGACGTTTGTCCGAAATCTCTCTCTCTCTCGAAATTTTCTATCTTTTCTCCCTTTGCATGTGTTTTGAAGATGCTGGGTGTCGTGGGCTGAGGGCTGGGCGTGCTGTGGCCGTCGTTTCGCATGGGTTCCGCGAAACTCGGCGGTCGCCGGAAAACTCGCGGGTTTTTCGGCGACTGAGTTTTTATTTTTTATTTTTTTTTTGTTTTCTCGTTTTCTCGTTTTCCTCTTTTATTTATTTATTTATTATATATATATATTTTTTTTTTCTTTCTTTCCCGGGTCGTTACATTATCTACCCCTAAAAAGAACTTTCGTCCTCGAAAGTCTTAAACTCTTGTACCAACTCGGGGTATTTCTCTCTTATTTCGTCCTCACGCTCCCACATGGCTTCCTCACTGTGGTGATTCCGCCACAGTACCTTAACGAACGCAATGCTTCTATTGCGTAAGGTTTTTACTTCTCTAGCTAAGATTCTTACTGGTTCTTCCTCGTAGCTCAGATCTTCATTGAGTTGGAGTGGTTCGTAGTCTATTACGTGGATAGGATCCGTAATGTACTTCCTCAGCATCGACACGTGAAATACATCATGTACTCCTGAGAGGGCTGGAAGTTAGGCTAACTTATACCCTACTGGACCAACTCGCTTTAGGATCTCGAATGGTCCAATGAATTTAGGACTTAACTTGCCCTTACGTTCGAACCTCAAGACACCTTTCATTGGTGCCACCTTGAGGAATACTGGGTCCCCTATCTCAAACTCCAGGCTTCTACGCCTTACATCGGCGTAGCTTTTCTGTCTACTTTGAGCAATACGCATCCTTGCTCGAATTTTCTGGACAGCCTCATTGGTGAGTCGAACCAGCTCGGCGTAGCTTTTCTGTCTACTTTGATTGTGTCTCTTTATTTATTTTTTCTTTCTTTTCTCTGCCTTTCTTCCTTTCTTTCTTTCCTTTTGATTTTGTTTACGGTATTTGGCCTCTTATCTATATATATATATATATATATTTCTTTGTCTTTTCTTTTGATTTTGTTAACAATATTCTCGCTTCTCTCTAATCTTCTATTGTAGTTTTCTTATATTCTAATTAATTTTTTTTCCAAATCTTTCTTTTTCTCTTGTTTTTTTTTTCCTTTAATTCTGTTATCATTTAAATTCACACATATCACAGATAAATTCTTCTTCCCAAATCTGATAAATTCTTCCTCCCAAATCTTTCCTTTCTTATTTACTTGTTAATTTTTTTTTCAACCGAATCTTTTCTTTCCTCTCTGTTTTGTATTTACTTCTTCTCTTCCATTTTTTCTCTCTGTTTTGTATTTTTTTTATTCTATTGACAGATATTAGCCTAAGTTATACCTTGATAATCAAAATCAAAATAAATGGATAGGGAACAAGAGATTTGATTCTGAATAATTAGACAAAATAAAAGGAAATCTGATTTAAGATAAATGAAAAAGAGATCTGACTTAGTAGTAACAAAGCAAGATCTCTCCCCAATAATTAAATCTCCAGCTCTCTGGGATACGAAGGAGGAGTTAGTGGGGAGTAGTTTAGGGAAAATTATTATTTTAATTATTTAATTATTATTATTATTATTATTATTATTATTATTCTTTTTTTTTGTGTCGTTACATTAATTAAATTAGGGAATATTCGGCTAAGGCCAACCAGGTAAGTGGCCTTGCTATAGGATAGGCTAAAGGTTGTTTGAATTAGGATGATGTATGAGTATGACGTTGTGTTGTGATGTATGTTAAATGTATGTTATTTATGTTTAGATGCATGACGTACATGTTATATCTGATGCACTTAATGGCTTCTATGATAAGTATGATGTATGCATGATGATGTTTTCCATGTTAAACATGCCTTATGATGTTGTTTGTCATATTGCATCATGTAGTTAGATCGACATAGGACACGACCCTAAGAGTATGAAAATGATATTCATGTAAATATCCACGAGCACGTGTTACATAGTGTAACCAAGAGATGAGACTAGAGGGTTGTGTCATAAGAGATGTATAATTGGACTTAGATGGACCTCATGCATATTGTATGTTCATAAGCGCTACTTCCCCTAGAGATGATGAGTGCAGACGCACACCGTATGATGAGCGCGAATGCGCACAGGTGCGAAAGCACACAGATGAGGGTGTTCATGAGGCGCATGACACTATGGGGTTCTGCTGACCTCCAGACGTCGCTACAGATTAGCTTGACTAGAGGGTCCAGGGGGTGTGCGAGAGCACATGTGAGTCGTGTGTAAGGAAGTACTACACATCCAATTTGTCCGAGACTGGAGGCCACCTTTAAGATGATTAGAGATAGGTCCCTAATTCATGATTGCATGTGTTTGCATTAGCATGGCCCCTATAGTGGGGTCACTTACTGAGTATTTCTTTGAAATACTCTAGCCGTGTGCCATATTGTTTTTCAGGTAAAGGCATGGCTCCCATGTACGGTTGACGGTGGCATCGTGATCAGAGATTGTGGCGCGTGCATAGGATAGTTGCATATTTAAAATTCCTAGACTTTGTTAGGATAGGGTGCTTGCATTTCATGTAGTTAAATTATTTTATTTGTAATTGTTTTTATCTTATTTTGAACTCCAGTATGATGTTTGAAACACGTAAGTCCGGTGGTCTAATGTTTTAATGTATTCTGAAGGTCTAATAAAGATGAGCATTTCTTAGAGTTATATTTTACATTAGAGATGAGCATGAAACATTAGTGGCGACTCTAGATATGTGGAAATTTAGGGTCGTTATATCGGTTTCCGACGATGGCGCTTACAAAAAGGCACAAAACGTACCCTGAGTTATTGTGTTTTATTTAAGGATCCTTCTTGTGGTGGTCACTGAGCGTTTGGCTTCGGTTTTAGGGTGGTTTGGGGCTCGTCGAAGGAATTGGAAACTCACCAACATTATTTGAAATCTCTCTCCCTCTCTCTCTCTCGTATTTTCGTCCTTTTCTCTGTTTGCAAGTATTCTGATCGATTCTGGGTGTCGTGGGCTGAAGGCTAAGCAAGGTGTGGCTGTCACCGAAAAACTCGAGTTTTTCAGCGACTAAGTTTTTTTTTCTTTTTCTTTTTCTTTTCTTTTTGCCGGGTCGTTACACATATTGTGTTTGTTGGTGGCAATGATTAAGGGGCTTGTGGTAATAGTTACACACTATGTGTTTCGGGTAACTAGCCACTACTAGTTGTTGGGATTTATGCCTAAAGCCTCGTTATTAATTATTTAGTTTTTAACAATAATTTATATTATTTTACTTGTAATTTAATTGTTATCCATTGTATGAAAATCCAAGGTTATTAATGTAATCTTGAACACTATGTGATTGACATACAACAGGATCGTGTTCAAGTAATATGTAACGATCGTAAATTTTCACATATATAGAGTCGCCACTAACGTCTTATGCTCATCTCTAATGCAGAATATAAATCTAAGAATGCTCATCTTTATTAGCGGAAAAATTTAAAACTTCAGAATACGTTCAAACATTAGAAAACACTGCCGGACTTACGTGTTTCAAACATCATGCTGGAATTCAAAAAAAGATAAAAATAATTACAAATTAGATAATTTAAGTGAATGAAATGCAAACGCCCAATCCTAACCAACACTAGGAATTTTAAATATGCAACTATCCTATGCATGCGTCACAGTCTCTGATCACGATGCAACCGTCAACCGTACATGGGAGCCTTACCTTTACCTGAAAAACAATATGGCACACGACCTTAGTATTTCGAAATACTCAGTAAATGACCCCACTATAGGGTCATGCTAATGCAAACACATGCAATCATGAATTAGGGACCTATCTCTAATCATCTTAGGGGAGGCCTCAAGTCTCGAACAAATTGGATGTGTAGTACTTCCCTACACACGACTCACACGTGCGAGTGTGAATCTCCAGGGCGCTCGCACACCCCCTGGACCCTCTGGTCAAGCTAATTTGTAGCGACGTCCAGAGGTGTAACGACCCGAAATAAAATAAAATAAAATAATAATAGTAAGTAAATAATAATTAGAAAAAAAAAGTAAATTATGACTCTCTCTCCACCTTTCCCAAATATCTCCCCAACATCTCCAACTGCAAAGTTGTAACGACCCAGATCCACCGTTAGCAGATATTGTCCTCTTTGGGCTCCACCGTTAGCAGATATTGTCCTCTTTGGGCTTTCCCTTTCGAGCTTCCCCTCAAGGCTTTAAAACGCGTCTGCTAGGGGAAGGTTTCCACACCCTTATAAATGGTGATTTGTTCTCCTCCCCAACCAATGTGAGACATCACAATCCACCCCTCTTCGGGGCCCAGCGTCCTCGCTGGCACTCGTTCCTTTATCCAATCGATGTGCTCTTTGGGCTTTCCCTTTCGAGCTTCCCCTCAAGGCTTTAAAACGCGTCTGCTAGGGGAAGGTTTCCACACCCTTATAAATGGTGATTTGTTCTCCTCCCCAACCAATGTGGGACATCACAATCCACCCCTCTTCGGGGCCCAGCGTCCTCGCTGGCACTCGTTCCTTTATCCAATCGAGACATCACAATCCACCCCTCTTCGGGGCCCAGCGTCCTCGCTGGCACTCGTTCCTTTATCCAATCGATGTGCTCTTTGGGCTTTCCCTTTCGAGCTTCCCCTCAAGGCTTTAAAACGCGTCTGCTAGGGGAAGGTTTCCACACCCTTATAAATGGTGATTTGTTCTCCTCCCCAACCAATGTGGGACATCACAATCCACCCCCCTTCGGGGCCCAGCGTCCTCGCTGGCACTCGTTCCTTTATCCAATCGATGTGGGACCGCCCCCAAATCCACCCCCCTTTGGGGCCCAGCGTCCTTACTGGCACACTGCCTCGTGTCTACCCCCCTTCGGGGAACAGCGAGAATGCCGGCACATCGTTCGATGACTGGCTCTGATACCATTTGTAATGACCCAGATCCACCGCTAGCAAATATTTTCCTCTTTGGGCTTTCCCTTTCGGGCTTCCCCTCAAGGCTTTAAAACGCGTCTGCTAGGGGAAGGTTTTCACACCCTTATAAATGGTGATTTGTTCTCCTCCCCAACCAATGTGGGACATCACAATCCTACTGTAACGACCCGAAATTTTCTACTTAATTTAAGGTCGCTACTGTATACATACCATAAACATTGAATGCGGAAGACTTCATTTAAATTCCATAAAACATAACCTTTAACTTAAAACACAGCCATGGACTTACGTGTTTCGAAAACATCTTTAAAACGACACAACAAAAGACTCAAAATAAAATAAATAAGCGTTTGAGTTTAAAACATCCTATTCTATCCTAAGTCTAAGAAAATAAATGCCACTATCCTATGCATGTGCCATGATCTTGAGTTGCGATGTCGTTGTCAGCCGTACAGGAATGCTTTGTCTTAACCTGAAAAATGTAGTAGCACATGGCTTGAGTATTTAAAGAAATACTCAGTAAGTGACCCCACTATTGGGGTTAAATGCAACAATCACATGCAATGAAATGATGGGACCTATCTTTTGTTTCGTTTCGTTTCATTTCGTTTCGTTTCGTTTCGTTTTCCCTACGGTGTAATCCTAACAAGTAATCGTGGACGTGTACCATATACTCTACATGCAGCCCATACGTGCGAGTATGGGCTCACCAGCTAGTTCGCACCCCGCTGGGCCACTGTCCCTAGCTAGTGGTCATGCTCTGGGGGCCCACCGGGACCTGTTAAAACTAAAACCATCACGGCAGCACTATGCAGGGCCTAACGATCATTGTCCTGCCATTTAGATGTACGCATCCGTACCCTCGTGATGGGATAAGGGTATCCCCCCAAATGCATGATCACACAATATGCATGAGGTCCCACTAGTTCTACAGTCATCATTTAATGAACATAACCCCGTGTCACGTTTTCATGCTTACATGTCATTTTCATTCTCATTTCGTTACATATCATACATATTCCTAGTGGGGTTATGTATCATGCAATTTACCATATTTCATGTCATACAATTCATTTAGTTACATTCCAATACTCATACAACAAGCCATAATCGTACAAGGGCACACATCGTCACATGCATTCATATCACATCAACTAAGCAGCATAAATAACATACATTCACGTTCACATGATTTCGTACTTAAGCACAATAATCTAGCATACAATGTATCATATCATAACCAAGTCATAACGTAAACAGTTCATAGTCGTATCATTCTCTAACTTACCATAGCCTTAACGTTCTTATACCTATCACAGACATTTCATTACATGACGTACCTTAGTCATATCGTCACAAGAACGTACCCTAACGCTATCGTTCTATCAATCTATCACAAACCTATCCCTTCCTACCCATAACCTAACCGTATTCTTTCATCAATCTCTCCTATCCATAGCACTTCGGTATGTAACCTAACTCTAACGTTTCATGAACGTATCTTACTCCTATCGTTACATTTCGTTTCGTGCATCCTTCTCGTACCCTATCTCAAACATATCCTTGAGCACATCGTACCATAATTATTATCATACAAACCACATATTATAACATAACATAACATAAAGGAAGCATATCGATCCACAGACAATTCACACATATCAATATATATGACACGTGCCGAACCACAGGGCACGTGTCAACATCGAATATAACCATACCGATAGTAAGGTCACTTACCTGGTAGCTTAAGTCGTTGTCACGAATATATCTTTAATTAAAGTTCGATTTCGTCCTTTGAAATCCGAGTCAACCTATATGAGCCCATGACATTAGTTTTAGGTTTGAACTCTACAACATTATTTCTCTAATTTACATGGGTCCATTGTTAAGAGTCTGAAATGTTATATATCTATAATTATATTTTTATTAAAAATCTTATTTTTTATACTGTTGTATAAGAAAGTAGATATAGCTTTTTCAAGTTATTCTCGGCTTTACTACTCTCTGTAAACTCTCTAATACTGTTGTATAAGAAAGTAGATATAGTTTTTTCAAGTTATTCTGGGCTTTACTACTCTCTGTATTTACCCTCTGTGTTTACCTTTTTCCCTCTATATTTAGTTTGTGGTTTTTAATTCCTTAATCTTCCTTTTTTTTTATCTATTTCCTTTTAATTCTGTTGTCATGCCTTCCAAATTTCCAGTGATCTCTGTTTCTAAATCTTTCCTTATCTCACAGTGTTTCCTATTCAAAAGTTTTCTTGATCATTCTATCCTTAATCTATTCATTTGGCTACTGATAAAAATTTAATCTAATATTACTAATCTGACGTGGTTGACTACAGAATCGTATAAATGATTGACATTTAGTTTCTAACTCAAAGCTAGATCATTGTAATAATTCAATGAAGATCTAGTTGTGATTTCTAAAAAATATAGGATAAAAGAAAATAAAAATTTAATATATACCTTGTTGATCAGATTTATCTTCACGTAAATCTCCTGTGAATCCCAATTGGGTAAAGGTCATTCTCATTTTGTCTTTCTCAAGTAAATCTTACGATTATTGATTTTCTGTTTTTTTTTTTTGCAGTTACTTTCTGACATAAGGATAGGTACGTTGAGGAGAGATAAGGGTGGGAAGGGATGAGAGGTTAGTTGAGAGAAGTGGGGGAAAGGTTTTTTTTTTAAAAAAAATTAATTATTATTATTATTTTAACTATTTTTATAATTATTTTTATTAGTTTATTTCTTTATTTATTTTTGGGCTATTACGAAAGTGATCTGCAAAAGAAAGAAACAGAATAGAAACAAAAAAATGGCAGATTTTTGGAAGGGAAAAATCCGAGAAAGAAACAAAAGAAAGATACCTGGGAGAGAAAAATTGGAAATGGCTTCACTCCAAGCATATTTGATAGGAAGGGAAAGAGAGAAAATTTATGGGTAAATTAGATCTCATCTTCTTTTATCTTTCGCAGTGTATAGAAAAGTTGTTTTAGATCTCTTTTTAGATTTTTGAATATCTTATCGAAAATCAAAATTGATTAAAAAGTGGCTTTGTCAGTTGCATGGATCATCATTTCTAGGAAAGAGAAGAAAATCATAATTGATTGATGAATAGGCAGTTTTATGAAGGAAAATTAGAATGGATTGAAAATGACTTCTTTCATTGGATAGTCATCTCGGAAAGAGAAGAAAAACAGAATAGATTGAAAATGGCTTTCTGTTGATTGGAAAGTCATATTAAAACAGAATAGATTGAAAATGACTTCAGTTGATGATAGTAGTTTTTAGGAAAGAGGAAAAAACAGAATAGATAGAAAATGGCTTTCTGTTGATTGGATAGTCATATTAGTAAGAGAGGAGAATAGATTTGATTGAAATTTGTTTTATAATTGCATAATTATTTGTAGGAAGAAAAAAATAGAGAGAGAAGAGAAACAAAGTGGTACAACAAAAGAGAAGGAAAATGGAAGATGTGAAAAATTATTATTATTTGTATCCAGAGAATATAATATTATAACAAACCATAGTTGAATTGAATGATTCAAAGCGACATGAAATAATATTGACATATTTTCAATTCGAGTTTTAGAAAATTTAGAAACAATGAAAACTTGGAATTCGATTTTTACTGAGATAGTTTTAAAGCCGTATTTCACATTGTTAGTTGGATTATTAATTAAAATGTGAAATACTAACAAAAGGTGACGAACGGTGGGATATGAAGCGAACTCCAGCAACCTTTGGAGCAGCTCTTGAGGAACGGGAGCTTACGTTAATTAAATTAGGGAATACTTCGGCTAAGGCCAACAAGGTAAGTTGCCTTACTATAGGATAGACTAAAAATTGTCTGAGTTACGATGATGTATGAACTATGTCGTATGATGCGGTATATGAGTTATGATGATGTATGACTTATGACGATGTATGAGTTATGATGATGTATGACTTATGATGATGTATGACTTATGATGATGTGTGGGTTACGATACTTGATGACGTGCTCAGTATATATATATTTTGATGAATGTCGTACTCAATATGTTTGATGCACTTTGTGGCAATATGATGAGTATGATGATTGTGTGACGTTTACCTTAATATGATGATGTTTTCCATATTGAGGATGCTATATGATGATGAGTGCCATATTGCATCATGTCGTTAGATCGACATAGGACACAACCCTAAGAGCGTGAAAAGATATTAATATAAATATCCACGAGTATATGTTACCTAGAGTAACAAAGAGATGAGACTAGAGGGTTGTGTCAGAAGAGACATTATGATGGATTTAGAGGGACCTCATGCATATTGTATGTTCATAAGCATAGGGCTACTTTACCTAGAGATGATGAGTGTGGATGCGCACCGTATGATGAGCGCGAATGCGCACAGGTGTGAAAGCACACAGATGAGGGTGTTCATGAGGCGCATGAATCTATGGGGTTCTGCTGACCTCCGGACGTCGCTATAAATTAGCTTGACTAGAGGGTCCAGGGGGTGTGCGAGCGCCCTGGAGATTCACACTCGCACGTGTGAGTCGTGTGTAGGGAAGTACTACACATCCAATTTGTCCAAGACTGGAGGCCACCCCTAAGATGATTAGAGATAGGTCCCTAAATCATGATTGCATGTGTTTGCATTTGCATGGCCCCTATAGTGGGGCCACTTACTGAGTATTCTTTGAAATACTCAGGCCGTGTGCCACATCATTTTTTAGGTAAAGGCAAGGCGCACTTGTACGGAGGACGGCGGCATCGCAAGAAGAGACTGTGGCACGTGCATAGGGTAGATTCATATTTAAATTTCTAGTCTTAAGTTAGAATAGGTTGTTTGCATTTCATTGTTTTAAGTTATTTTGTATTTGTTTTTGTTTTCTCTGAATTTCAATATTTCATATTTAAACACGTAAGACCATGGCTATGTTTTTCAGAGAAAAAGTTGTTTTAAACGTTTTCTTTTTGAAGTTTACGTTATAAATTATGTTCATGTAAGAGTTATATTTCCGCATTATAGATGAGCATGAGACGTTAGTAGCGACTCTGAGTATGTGGAAATTTAGGGTCGTTACAGTTGGTATCAGAGCTCTAGGTTTTAGATTCTGTAGACTAGTCTATAATGTAGGCTTGGCACGTTCCATGGTCCCAACGTTGATGCCCCGTCACCGTCAGGTACGCCTTGCACAAGATAAGAAAAGAGAAACGTTTTCAAACTCGCATGCATTTTTATGTTAATGTTACTGAAATTGTTGTGATAATTCACGTATTTATTTAAGAGCATGATGTGATGTGTTGCATGCTGAGTGATTCTGTTTGCAATATGATGTGAACTTAGTAGATGTGATGCATAACATATTTCATAGGTAATAAGCCTTAGACTTAAGAGATGCTATCTTGGTTTCTAGAACCATGCTGCCTAAACCATGCGAAAGAGTAAGACGAGGAAGGGGACGACCTCCTATTAGAGATAGAGGACGAGGTGAGGCTGAAGAGAGCCCACCTCGAGAGGGATCAGAGACAGGGTTTGAATTAGAACCCTTATTGTATGTATGGTCGACAAGCAGCCCTGAGAGGGTAGACGTAGTAACTAAGGATAGAGTAAGGAATGACCAAGCAATAGTAGCCGACCAAACCCTAAGCGTAGTCCTAATAGTAGTAAAGATGTCCGACTTTGACGTAGTACTAGGCATGGATTGACTAGCTACAAACCATGCTATTATAGAATATCGCAAAAAAAAAAAAAGTGATATTCTCACAACTGGTGTGACCTAGCTTTAAATTTAAAGGCACAAGTACCGGGACTACCTCAAAGGTAGTCTCGATGATGAAAGCAAAGAGACTAGTCCAACAAGGCGATTGGACTATACTAGCATGTGCCGTAGACGTAAGAGGAAAAGAGAAGACCCTAGAAAACATGTCCATCGTAAATGAGTTTCCAAATGTGTATCCAGATGACCTACCTGGAATACCCCCTTCCCGAGCGGTCGACTTCATCATCGAACTCGAGATGGAAACTGGGCCTATTTCTAAAGCACCCTATCGCATGGCGCTAGTAGAGTTGAAGGAACTCAAGGCGCAATTACAAGGCTTACGGGATAAATGGTTCATTCACCTAGCATAATCCCCTAGGTTGCGCCAGTGTTTGTTCAGAAGAAAGATGGATTGATGCGTTTGTGCATCGATTACAGAGAGTTAAAAACAAATCTGGGAGGGTCGAAACAGTGGGAGCCGCCAGAGCGTCACCGGAGGGAGCCCGAGCAGAGGGGCCGCCTACGCCGCTGTGTGACACGTGGCAGCAGTAGAGCGAGCCACGTTGTGCGGTAGCATCGGGTCGAACCGAGTCGCAGGCTGTGGAAGGCAACTGGGCCAAGACTAATCGTTGGGCCTCGGCTTACTAGGCTAGGCTGCAAGTGTTTGGGTTGCAGGCCGGCTCGATTGGATCGTGGGTCTGGTCTCGGGTTGGTTCAACTAAAGTAACTTTTGGGCTGGTTTGAGGTTTGGGCCGCTGTAGTTGGGCTGGGCCAAAGGCAGAGGCCGAGGGAAAGAATGGGCTGGCCCTCTCGGGTTTTAGGTTCGGGTTGACCCGGATCCGTGGACCTCGTCTTCTTTACCTGACTTCGGCCAATTTTTCAGCAAGTTTTCTCTCTCCTTCCCGCGGCGTTTTCGTTGCCAATTTCGGTCCTCTTTCTTCCTTTTCCTCTTTATTTGTCGTCCTTCTTTTTTTTTTGTGAGTTTTCAACCTAAAAGTTCCTACAACCACAAATCTAAGAACGTTTAGGAAAACTCAATTTTCCAACCTCGGTTACCGACGACGGCGCTTACGAAAAAGCACAAAACGCACCTTGAGTTATTGTTCTTTCGTTAGGGATCCTTCTGATGGTGGTAACTGATCGTTTGGTGTCGATTTTTGGGTGGTTTGGGGGCTCGTCGGAGAAACTGGAAACTCGCCAACGTTTATCCGAAATCTCTCTCTCTTGTTCTTTCTTTTCTCCCTTTGCAAGTATTCTGATAGGTGCTGGGAGTCGTGGGCTGAAGGCTGGGCGTGGTGTGGCCGTCGTTGTTGGTGTTAATATAACACATGCGGAAGCAATTTGGATCTTAGGCACTTTTAGAACATCAATTATTGTAAATTACTAGCATGTTCATAAGTATTAAAACTTAATGAGTTTAAATACTAACCTTTTGTAGTTCAAACTCCTTTTGCCTCACGAACCGGTTTCGAACCACCACTAGTGTCTTCTCCACTATCCTCCGACCTTAGAACGGGATTGTGGAATTCGGTGAGTGACTAAACTTGGGAGGGATTTTGTATATGTGAAAGAGAGTGTTTGTGAGAAGTTTTTCTCAAGGTTTTTCATCAAGATGAAGAATCCCCTCCAAGTATCATGATCACTCTATTTAAAGAGTCAAGTTTGCATGTTCATGCAAACTTGAGATCACCAAATTTTGACACTTAAAATTCCACTCAAATGTTTGGGATTATGTGGCAAGCATGCATGTTTGAGTTAACCAAATTTTGACACTCAAAATTCCACTCAAACTTGTGGGGTTTATTTGGCAAACATGCAAGTTTGGTTAAACCAAATTTTGACACCTCAAAATTCCACTAACATGGATTTTTCCATGAGATGAAAGTCAACATTTTTATTTTCTTCATTTTAATTCAACCATTAATTTGAATAATGAATTTCAAATTAAAGTAACATTAAATGATTAATTAAACTATTTAATATTAATTCAAATGCCAATCCCAATCAATTCCGACACATAATTGATTAAGATATTTAAATCTTATTTAAATATCTCAGATTCTCTCTTTTCGTTTAATTCATAAATAAAACAAAATTGCGGTTAAATATATCGTATATATGTAACGCATATTCCCTAATTTGAATTCGAACACTTCGAACTCACTCGTCACATTGTTCTATGGTTTAGTCCGATATGAGCTAGCAGAGGGACCTAATGGACCTATAGATCATGGGCTCCAACGATCCAAGATTAACCGATTAAACTCATTAACCTGGTCAATCAACATTCGTTAACTACTAGGACACTCCACTATAGCCTAGTAGTTGCACTCCCCTCACTATAGATATATTTCTGTCCATCTGATATAACCATGATTAGTAAGTCGATCCTTCACAGGTTGTTCGTAACTAAAGCTGGGTCAATTTACCGTTTTACCCCTGAAGTTACTTCTTGTTCCTTATGTCTCACTGATCCTCTAATGAACAATTGGTTTGTGGTCCAACCAGTAAACCGAATCCCTCTCAGGCCAATGAGAGGGTGGGGCCCCTTGTTCAAGACCTGGAGTCAGTGCTTAAGGGAACTACCTTTCTTCTATCCCTAAAAGTGGGTAGGAGTGAATTCCGTCTTGCACCCCACATCCCTAGCCATTCACCCAGTCTTACCCCTGAAATGGGAGGCCTGTTGAGTCGGCGAACTAGAGCCACTCTCACCCATGCAAATCTAAGGATAATTCCGAATAAACAGGAGTTCATGGTTAGCTCAGGATTAAAACCAAGTTACCTAGGTTATCGAATGAAAAGAAAATCAGTCTCAACAGTAAACGACTTTATAAAGTGAGAGTGGTTTTCTTCATGGTCCGATCTTATGCAATACTCATTGCATAGGATGCCCCCACTCACATGTTTCCACATGCACAATTTAGTGATCACATTGTTTATATCATATACAAAAGTGGGCCGCATCCATAGTATCCCCAGAATAAGGTACTCAGCCTTATCCTTATACTATAGATCATTTTGACTATATACTTGAACTTGATCCACTCTTATGTCTCTACATATAGTTCAAGTAATCATACTGTAGCCAGAGTGTTCTTAGTTTATTAGATTTAGATTAATGATCGTAAAGTTCACTTTATTCAATAACAATTTTTAATGAATAAACATCAATAATAACTTTATTGAAAATAGAATATATCTTTGTTTACAAACTATGAGTTTTAGGACATAAAACCCAACAGTCGTTTCGCGTGGGGTCCGTGAAACTCGACGATCGCCAGAAAACACGCGAGTTTTCCAGTGACTAAGTTTTTTTTTCTTTCCCAGGTCGTTACATAATAACCTAAAGAGTCTGTAGTATATGGATAAGGTAGGGTGCCTTATCCTGGTAATACTATTGATACGACCCACTTTGTAATCGTTACAAATGATTTGATCCAAATCGTCCATGTGGAGACATGTAAGTGGGGGTATCCTATACAATGAATTTGTATAAGACTCGACCAAGAAATATTTAATCTCTCTTTATAAATCCGTTAATTGAGAAGATTAATATTTCACATGATTATCATATGCGACTCGATCTTAATCCTGAGTCAGTTAAGAACTCCTGCCTATAAGGACTTGTTCTTTAATTTACCTGGATGAGAATGACTCTGTTAGCCGATTCAATATGTCTCCCATTTTGGGGACTTGACCAAATAGGGAGTTGGGAACATAATATCATGAGATGGAATTCACTACTTTCATATATGAAAAGTAATATCATGAGATGGAATTCACTACTTTCATATATGAAAAGTAAATGAGTTGTTCTCTTAAATATTGATTTTGAGACTTGAACAATGGGGCCCCACTCTCTCATTGGCCTGAGAGGGACTTGATTTATGATTGGATCATAGACAAATTGTTCATTAGAGAATCAGTTGTACTTAAGGTGAAAGATGTAAGGTGTTTGCCCCACTCTCTCATTGGCCCGAGAGGGACTTGATTTATGATTGGATCATAGATAAATTGTTCATTAGAAAATCGGTGGTACTTAAGGTGAAAGATGTAAGGTGTTTACATGAGTCAATATCAAGGTAAATCTTGAGAAAGTATTTATAGTAAATAGGAGAAGGAGATGTGTCAACATATCCTATGGTCTCTATGATTGGCTCATAACATGAGATCTATGTACGGCCTCGTGGCCGCTTTTGGACCATCCCCTACAGAAGGTGTTTGCATGGGTCAATATCAGGGTGAACTCTTAAGAAGGATAAGATAGTAATTTTATTTCCAATACTTGACCTACCCTACGGCAGCACTAGTTGGAATAAAATTACAAGATCTAAAATGATGGGTTACATTTACGAAGAGAACATTAAGGTTGTTAATGATGTTCTTACCGAACTAATGGTAACTAAATATTATAGGAATAAGAGTTATTGTAACGACCCTAAATTTCCATATATCTAGAGTCGCCACTAACGTCTCATGCTCATTTATAAAACAGAAATATAACTCTTACATGAACATCATTTATAACGTAAACTTCAAAAAACGTTTAAAACAACTTCTTCTCTGGAAAACACAGCCATGGTCTTATGTGCATAAATATGAAATACTGAAATTTAGGGAAAACAAAAAAAAATACAAAATAATTTAAAACAATGAAATGCAAAACAACCTATTCTAACTTAAGACTAGAAATTTAAATGTGAATCTACCCTATGCACGTGCCACAGTCTCTGCTCACGATGCCGCCGTCCTCCGTACAAGTGCGCCTTCCTTGCCTTGACCTGAAAAAAAAATGATGTGGCACATGACCTGTATTTCAAAGAATACTCAGTAAGTGGCCCCACCATAGGGTGTCATGCAAATGCAAACATATGCAATCATGATTTAGGGACCTATCTCTAATCATCTTAGGGGTGGCCTCCAGTCTCGGACAAATTGGATGTATAATACTTCCCTACACACGACTCACACGTGCGAGTGGGAATCCCCAGGGCGCTCGCACACCCCCTAGACCCTCTGGTCAAGCTAATCTGTAGCGACGTCCGGAGGTCAGCGGAACTCCATAGTGTCATGCGCCTTATGAACACCCTCATCTGTGCGCATTCGCGCTCATCATACGGTGCGCGTCCGCACTCATCATCTCTAGGGGAAGTAGCCCTATGCTTATGAACATACAATATGCATGAGGTCCCTCTAAATCCATCATAATGTCTCTTCTGACACAACCCTTTAGTCTCATCTCTTTGTTACTCTAGGTAACACATACTCGTGGATATTTATATTAATATCATTTTTACGCTCTTAGGGTTGTGTCCTATGTCGATCTAACGACATGATGCAATATGGCACTCATCATCATATAGCATGCTCAATATGGAAAACATCATCATATTAAGGTAAACATCACGCAATCATTATACTCATCATATTGTCATAAAGTGCATCAAACATATCAAGTACGACATTCATCAAAATATATATATACTGAGCACATCATCAAGTATCGTACTCACACATCATCGTAACTCATACAACATCATAACTCATATACAGAATCGTACGACATAGTTCATACATCATCGTAACTCAAAGAATTTTTAGCCTATCCTATAGTAAGACCACTTACTTGGTTAGCTTATACGGGTGTCACCAATTTATCCTTAATGAAAGTTCGATTTTTCCCTTTGTATCCAAGCCAACCTATAAGAATCCATGACATCAATTTCATGTTCAATTCTCTACCTCTTACAATGGTTCATGTGCTAAACTTCATGCAAGCATAAAAGACTTTGCATGGATAAAGTCTTGGAACGTTATAATATACATCTAAATGTATATACATATTATATATATATTCTATTTATATTAAGATTTTATTCTGCTTTTTCTCCCAATTTTTGTTCAAAATATATTCTTGACTAATTTTTAATCCATTCTTACTTAATCATATCATTGGTCAATTTCGATCTATTCTTACTCTCAATTCTTCCCTTTTATTTTTCTCTTCCTTCTCTCTGTATTTCCTCTTCTCTTTCTTTCCTTCTCTTTTTTTTTTTTTTTTTTTTTCTTGGATGTATTTCCTCTTTTCTCTTCCCTTTTATTTTTCTCTTCTGTATTTCCTCTTTTCTTTCTTTCCTTCTCTTTTTATTTATTTATTTATTTATTTTTGTATGTATTTCCTTTTTTTTTTTTTTATTTGACATGCTATCTATATTTTTTTTCTTTGGAGTTTGTTAACAGTTTCTACTTCTCTGGTCTTCTCTTTGTATTTTGTTGTATTCTAATTAATTCTTCCTTCCAAATATTTTCTTTATTTTATCTGTATCTTTTTTTTTTCTTCCTTCAATTTTGTTAGATCAATTTTCTTTCCGAATCTTTCCTTTCTTCTTTTCATCTTTCCTTTCTTATCTACCTGCTAATTTTTTAAGATAAATTTTCTTTCCAATCTTTCCTTTCTTCTTTCCATCTTTCCTTTCTTATATTTAATTCCTATCTTCCCTTTTTCTATCTATTCATGACTAAAAGATAAGAAAATGATAAAAACATGTGAAGTGTTTAAGTCCATAAAAGCTTAATTTATATAGTTATCTAAATGATCTCCAAATTAAGTATTACAAAAATTTAAGAAAAATCTTATGACTCAAGCTATGATAGGAAATATTTCCTAAGTAGGGAGAAGAGAGAATTTTTCGAAATTTCTGTATGGAAAGAAAAATCTAAATGAAAGTAAATTTGATTTACTAGATTTTTGTTGGAGACCGAATGACACCACCTAGATAGTTGATATAAGATCTACTATCAAGATTTGTTCTTCATTACATTTATATGTAAATTTTGGAAAATACTTGATGAGGTAGAATAGATTCTACTGGTTGACACTAGGAAATCAATCTCAGTTGGTGTAGTGGAAGACATTAAGATGTCGTTAAGTAAAAATTGTTAGTAAATGTTGAACCTGATGTTTTTAATAACTATGAGAGAAATTCAATTTCTCAAACTTCTCTGAACTATTAAAGTTTATATTTTCAAAATTGTTTGAAAATATGTTTAGCTTAAATTAAGTACAATTAGTGTACGTTAAAATGTTAACACTTACCCTACTACGAAGTATTGAGATATTCATGATTAGAGAATCAAGAATAAAAATACAAATGGTTTTCTCGAAAAGATGATACTTATCTTTGGTAGTTCATTTGATTAATATCAAATTGAATACAATAAAAAAGACTAGTAAAAGCCAATTCTCTAAACGTTGGAGTTAATTATTTTACATGTTTGTAGATCTCATTTTTCATGCAAGATAATTATTGAGTTTTTATTGAATAAGGCAGCAAGACCAAACAGTTTTTTAAGCTTATGCATTCTGACCCAAGTGGTCTCATGAATGAATGCAAAAGTCAAAGAATATTGTTAATATGTTATCAATCTGATGGTTGATTATTCAATATATAAGTATCCTTACCAAATGTAATTTACTCTATTTTTTAAAAAATTCAAGAAAAAATGGGACTAAAGTTGAAATCCATTTTTGGTAAATCTATTAAGACATTAGGATGAGATCATAATGAATAGTACGGGAACATTGTGTACTAAAATTAGTTTATAGAAAATGGAATTGATTTCCAACTAGGCATAATACAATTTTGTAAAATTGTGATGTAAGAGGAGAAAACAAGACTATATTAGATATATTCACGTATTAAAAATAAAAAAAATTATACATCATTAACGAACTCTTGTTAGGATATGCAATAGAGATTGTATAGTGAATCCTAATTGTTTTCAAAATTGTCTATGAGACAATTTCTAAGATTATGAAAGTGTATGTAAGCTTAGTTTACAACACTTCAATCATTAAAATTAAGCATACATACTCAAACAAATTCAAAGAGATTGAATATATTCAAAATTATGCAAAAGTGCAGGCTAATCCTAACGAGAAACAAAATAGTCTTTTATTTAATTCTAAACAGAAAAACATATTTGTATGACAAATGTAATTTTATAAAGATGTTCAAATAAAAGGACATACATCTTTAATAAGGAGAGATAGTGTTAATTAAATAGTTACAAGTGAAGCTCGTTATAGTTAACAAATGTTGTTAACAATTTAATTTCGCTAGTGAGTCAAGTGGATACTGGTCATTAATTGGATAAGCCTCGTAGTAGTGGGAGAATTATGAGATGATTCAATCCTACTAAAATTCAAATTGTCATGTTAAATGACCAATTTGAAAACTTATTACCTTCAAAATAATCATGAAGGATGATGACCAAGGATAAATAAGTTAAAGTCATAAAATCCAGGGATTTGTAGGTGTTCTTGATGAGATTAAATTCATAGGATATGAATAGATCTACAAAAGAAAAATTATGTATTGATAAAAAGATACCGATGTTCAAAATAGGACTCATGACAAAGAGTTTGAACTTAATGGGAGAAAGTAGCTAAAAGTAACTTCTCTCACGTTGTCATTTAGAGTCTATTATTATTTTCTAATTTATTTTTATATGAGATATGTTAAATGAATGTTTAAAAATCTTTTGTGAAAAGAAATATAAGAGAATGCATCTACCCATAATATTATATGGATTTATTATTAAAGATAAAAAACAAAAGGTCCGTAAACTTCATTTTTAAAATGAATTTAAACTATAGATTTTTTAATAGGAGGTTTGGTAACCTATAACTTTAATAAATTGTAATGAGCATGTGAAAACAAGAAAATTACTAATTGATGGGTGAATTTTCTCAATTTTTTTTCTTCGGTGGGAGACATATTACTCATTATGAATGATGCAATCTTTCAATCTACCGTTAAATTATATTAGTTAAACTAATGGTATGACCATTAAGTGAAAAATTAAAGTTTTCTCGTACTATCATGGATAATAAGAATTTTTTATTGTGTATGGAGTTAAAGATTTGATCTTTAAGTGATACACTACTCATAAATTTAGAAAAAATTATGTTATGATCAATTTTACTTTAGATTGTGAAGTATGGTAGACAAGTGGAATATTTTTTGCTTTTAAAGCAACAAAATGACTTGTATGACTATAATGATTTCTTTAACATTTGAAATTTGTTTCACATGTGATTTAGTCTGTCATTCTTCATTGTTATGATACAAAAACTAATATTAAGGAAATTATAAAGGAAATTATAAAAGATCAATTTATAAAGAATGATATTGACAGAGAAAGCATGGTGGTAATGACCAAGATGATTTTTAATGATAATTATTTTGATTTATATAAAAGGACTGTAACAGCCCAAAAAAAAAAAAAAATAAACAAATAAACAAAAATTATTATTATGCAAAAAAAAAGAATGATAATAATAAATTAATAAATAAGTAAATAAAAACAATTATTCTCTAGCTTCTCTTGCTGCAGTCACTTTCCCAATTATCTCCTCAACACACTTCAGCTCCTCCAAAATGAAACAGAAATGAGAAATGTCAGATAAAACAGAATGTCTCACATCAAATTGATAGGAGATGGGTTTATAGAGACGTCAAGATTTACATGGGAGAGAGATTTGAGGTTTCTAGCTAAGTTATATCTCAGATCTTCTTCTGTTTCGTCCAATTATTTAGTTTTTTTTAGCAATTTATCTGTGAGAATACATCATGATCAAAGAAAATAGAATCGATTAAATTGCTGACCTAATTGAAAAGGTAACAAACAAAAATATAAAGAAAGGTTTAAACGGATTTAACATATCAGAATTTCTTCTCTCCGGCAAAACAAACACAAAAAGGTTCAGATTTAGTTTTGCAAGAGATATTTTGCTATATTGTTGAATAACAAGCCCTTCATTTTCTATTTAAGAGAATTCATGTGTTTGAGAGGCCGTGGTGATTGATGATTAAATAAACCAAGATTTTACCATGACTGCAATTTTAGAGAGACGCAAAAGCAAAAGCCTATGGGATCGTAACTGGATAACCAGCACTGAAAACCGTCTTTACATTGGATGATTTGGTGTTTTGATGGTCCCTACTCTTTACATTGGATGGTTTGGTGTTTTGATGATCCCTATCTTATTGACGGCAACTTTTGTATTTATTATTGCCTTCATTGCTGCTCATATGCAGAAGAGGTTAGTAGTTTTCCTTTTATTTTATTTAATGATATTAAAAGTCATCCTCAATAGAGAGGGATAATCAAAAGAAGAGAAACACAGACACCGAAGAAGATTGTGAATATAATCGAAATTATCTGAAAAATGTTAAAGGGTATTAAACAATAGAAAATGTTAAAGGGTATTAAACAATAGAATATCTGGAAAATTTTAATGGGTATTTAATGGTTTGAATGAAAATAATATTATAACAAACATATATAAATATTTCAAGACCTAACTCAAGCAAAGACTCTAACGTTCACAGGCAAAGACTCTAAAATTCACATGAAGTATAACACATAGATCAACATAAATTAGAGAAACAATTTTGTAGAAATTCAAACTTGAAACTACTGTCATGGGCTCACATAGGTTGACTTGGATTTCAATGGACTTTCATTAAGGATAACGACGTAACATCAACCTAAGGTAACAAGGTAAGTGACCGTACTATCGGCATGGTTATATTTGCTCTTGACACGTGCCCCGTGGTTCTGCACGTGTCATATATATTGATATGTGTGAATTGTCTGTGGATCGATATGCTTCTTATTTGTTATGTATATGTTATAATATGTGAATTGTTTGATAATAATTACGGTACAATGAGTCCAATGATATGTTTGAGATATGATACGAGAAGGATGCACAAAACGAAATGTAACGATAGGAGTAAAATACGTTCATGAAACGTTAAGGTTGGGTTACATACCAGAGTGATATGGATAAGAGAGATTGATGGAAGAATACGGTTAGGCTACAGGTAGAAAGGGATAGGTTTGTGATAGATTGATAGAACGATAGCGTTAGATTACGTTTTTGTGATGATATGACTGAGGTACATTCACGTAATGATATGTCTGTGATAGGTATAAGAACATTAAGGCTATGATAAGTTAGAAAACGATAGGACTACGATTTACGTTATGACTTGTTTATGATATGATACATTGTGATGCAATATGCCATGATATGATGTGTATATGATGCATTGTTATGTTAAAAGCATAGAACGTTATGTTAGGTCTCTTAAATTACGTGTATACAGCATGATATGAATGACATGAAATTACGATAAATGGCATGAAATATAACCCCGTTAGAATTATGTATGATTTGAGAACTGAAGAATGAGAAATGATATAATATGAATGATGAACGATATCTGAAACAATATGAAAAATGATATGATATGTACATAATGATAGCGGGGTTGTATTAAAGGATAATGAAAATGGAAAAGTTTTGGGACCTCATGCATTATGTGTGCTCATTCATTTGGGGGGATACCCCTATCCCATCACGAGGGTACGGACGCATACATCCAATGGCAGGACAACGATTGTTATGCTTTGCATAGCGCTGCCGTGACGGTTACTAGTTCTAATGGTAGCGCTGCCGTGACGATTACTAGTTCTAACGGGTTCCGGCATAAGGGGCTCCCAGAATATGCCCACCGGATAAGGAAAGTGGCCCAGCGGTGTGCGAACTAGCTAGTGAGCCCATACTCGCACGTATGGGCTGTGTGTAGAGTATATGGTACACGTCCGAAATTATCCATTAGGACAACACGGTAGGAAAAACAAAACGAAATGAAACGAAAGATAGGTCCCATTGTTTTATTGCATGTAATTGTTGCACTTACATGTGATTGTTGCATTTAACCCCAATAGTCGGGTCACTTGAGTATTTCTTTAAATACTCAAGTCATGTGCTACTACTACTGTAATAGCCCAAAAATAAATAAAAAAATAAACGAATAAAAATAATTATAAAAATAGTTAAAATAATAATAATAATAATAAAATTTAATTAATTAATTATAAAAAAAAAACATTTCCCCACTCTCTTCCCTCATCTCTCATCCCTCCTCACAATTATCTCTCCTCAACCTATCCCTATGACAGAAAGTAAAGCAAAAAATAAGAAACAGAAAATCAATCATAGTAAGATTTACTTGAAAAAAAAATGAGAATGACCTTTACCCAGTTGGGATTCACGGGAGATTTACGTGAAGATAGATCTGATCAACAAGTATATATCTGATCAACAAGTATATATTAAATCTTTATTTTCTTTTATTTGAATTATTACAATGATCTAGCTTTGAGTTAGAAACTAAATGTCAATCATTTATACGATTCTAGTCAATCACGTCAGATTAGTAATATTAGATTAAATTTTTATCAGTAGCCAAATGAATAGATTAAAAATACAATGGCCAAGAAAACTTTTGAATAGGAAACACTTAGATAAGAAAAGATTTAGAAACATAGATAACTAAAAATTTGGAAAGCATGAACAGAATTTAAAGGAAACAGATAAAAAAAATTAGAGAATTAAAAACCACAAACTAAATATAGAGGGTAAATACAGATAGTTTACCGAGACTAGTAAAGCCTAGAATAACTTGAAAAAGCGGTACTCTCTTATACAAGAATATGAAAAATAAGATTTTTAATAAAAATATAGTTATAGATATATAACATTTCAGACTTTTAACCATGGACCAATGTAAATTAGAGAAATAATGTTGTAGAGTTCAAACCTCAAACTAATGTCATGGGCTCATATAGGTTGACTCGGATTTCAAAGGACAGAATCGAACTTTAATTAAAGATATATTCGTGACAACGACTTAAGCTGGCCAGGTAAGTGACCTTTCTATCGGCATGGTTATATTTGATGTTGACACGTGCCCTGTGGTTCTGCACGTTGTTAGGTTATGGAGCCTGATGTGTATTTATAGCTTGGTCAACGGTTATATCCGGTAAAGCTATATTTGGTAAAGCTATATCCGGTAAAGCTATATATGGTAAATAATTATATATAGTAGATGGTTAAATTGGGTAAAGCTATATATAGTAAATAGCTATATATAGTAGATGTTAAATCTGGTAAAGCTATATATATAGTAAACTGAACTATATATATATATATCCCGGTAGAGCTTTGAAAATGTACTTTCTATTCTCTGTAATTCTCTCTGTACATACGTGAAGTCATCAATACAAAAAAAAATCCTTTTAACCAGAGTTCTCCTTGCAATTTTCTCTATCCTGTTCTTTGTTTTCATCTAGATCGAGCGTGTGCGTTGTTGTGCGATCCTTCCCTGAGCAGGTGTTGAGAAGATCATCCAGAACTACCAGAGCACCAGATAGATATTCAACTTCATTACATTATCTGTTGCTGACTGATGAAGGAGAACCAGAGTCCTTTGATGAGGCCCTACAAGTGGAAGATTCAACCAAGTGGGAGCAAGCCATGGATGATGAGATGAGCTCACTTGAAAGGAATAATACGTGGGTGCTGACTTAGTTGCCTACAGGAAAGAGAGCTCTGTTGAACAAATGGGTGTTCAAAATCAAGGTTGAACCAGATGGCAGAAGGAGGTTTAAAGCTCGGTTAGTAGTTAAAGGATACTCACAAAGAAAAGGCATTGATTATGCTGAGATCTTTTCTCCAGTTGTGAAATTAACTACTATCCGAATTCTGCTGAGTATTGTTGCATCGGAGAATTTGCACCTTGAGCAAATGGATGTAAAAACGGCGTTTTTACATGGAGATCTAGATGAGGATTCATTCTGGACTACCAAAGACTATTAGAGAATTGAAGAAAAGTACCAGAAGCGTCGCTGAAACTCCAGAGGGGGTTGCGTCGACTGGAAGCAGTGTCGCTGAAACTCCAGAGGGGGTTGTGTCGGCCGGAAGGAGTGTCGCTGAAACTCCAGAGGGGGTTGCGTCGGCCGGAAGCGTCGCTGAAACTCTACAGGGGGTTGCGTCGGCCGAAAGTGTCGTTGAAACTCCAGAGGGAGTAAACCTTAAGAACCTCATGCACGCTATGGTTATGTACCCGGGACACTCCCCCGTTATGCTATTGATGGAATGGATGCGTGTATTCGATATTGTGTTCGCCACGATATCATGCAGGCCCTCCTTTGTCCATGGCGTCCGGTATTGTATGTCATACATACCCGACCAAGCCAGGCCCAGGGAGTTCGCTTGCGAGCTCGCCTGGTGGGCCCACAGACACACACGTGGGCCATGTGTGGGCAATTACCATGCATCCAACCCCGCCCGGACAAAGCAAGGGCCTAAGGCCATGGGAAGGAATGGAAGACAGACCCCTCCCTCAGCTTCGTTCTTCTGACACTGTGCGACATGTATGGGTATTCTGTGTGACATGTATGCGTGTTGTGTGCGTCATGTATGTGTGTCGTGTGCGACATATAGATGTATTGTGTGCGATTGCTTGTATCCAGATGTATGAATATATGCTTAACCCCAACAGTGGGGCGACTTACTGGGTGTTTTATATAATACTCAAGCCACGTGCTACCAATATTTTCAGGTAAGGGCAAGGCTCCCATGTACGGGTGACAGTGGATGATGCGAAGGGCCATGGAAATCTTGAGGAGAAAATGTAGTGTCGTAGGCGCCGATTGGATTCTTTTGGGTTCATAGTTTTGCAATTAATTCCTCTAGTTCTCTGTTGATTACTTCTAGTCTAGGTTGTCGCAATCGTTTTCCTAGGTATGAACTGCTTACATTGATGTATGCATTTTTGTTATTGAGACTGTTCCACGTGAACTCTTGTCCATTGATTTGACGAGTATAAGGTAACGTCGCTAATTAAGGTAGAGAAAATTAGGGGCGTTACAGTTGCGTCGGCCAGAAGCGTCGCTGAAACTTCAGAGGGGGTTGCGTCGGCTAGAAGAGTCGCTGAAACTCCAGAGGAAGTTGCGTCGGCCGGAAGCGTCGCTGAAACTCCAGAGGGGATTGCGTCGCTGAAACTTCAGAGGGGGTTGCGTCAGCCGGAAGCGTCGTTGAAACTCTAGAGGGGGTTGTGTCAGCCGGATACTCAAGAAACTCCTAAGACTCTTGCTGAAACACCAGAGGTGAAGCAAGTGGGAGTTGAGGTTGAGTTGCTCAAAGATTCACAGAGTGATGTTATAGCGGATACTCAAGAAACTCCTGAGACTCTTGCTGAGACACCAGAGGTGAAGAAAGTGGGAGTTGAGGTTGAGTTGCTCAAAGATTCACAAAGTGATGTTGTAGCGGATACTCAAGAAACTCCTGAGACTCTTGCTGAGAAACCAGAGGTGAAGCAAGTGGGAGTTGAGGTTGAGTTGCTGGAAAAATTCACATAGTGATGTTGTAGCGGATACTCAAGAAACTCCTGAGACTCTTGCTGAGAAACCAGAGGTGAAGCAAGTGGGAGTTTAGGTTGAGTTGCTAAAAGATTCACATAGTGATGTTGTAGCAGATACTCAAGAAACTCTTGAGACTCATGCTGTTGGCAAGGAACCCGGTCTATCATTCAAAACACAGAAGGCGATACCATTTCACTCGGAGGTTAGTTGAAGATGGTGACGTGTTTGGAGAAGATAGAGGGTGCAAAGAATCCAGCAAACATGTTGACAAAATATGTTGATGTTGGAATATTGAGGTTGTGAAAAACCTCAATTGGTATGGTGCCATGAAGATGCTCATGGTCGTTTGAGAGTGAAATTCTTGGTTGACTAGATCAGTCTCCAAGTGGGAGAATTGTTAGGTTATGGAGCCTGATGCGTATTTATAGCTTGGTCAACTGTTATATCCGGTAAAGCTATATCCGGTAAAGCTATATATGGTAAATAGTTATATATAGTAGATGGTTAAATCGGGTAAAGCTATATATAGTAGATGTTAAATCTGGTAAAGCTATATATAGTAAACTGAACTATATATATATATATATCCCGGTAGAGCTTTGAAAATGTACTTTCTATTCTCTGTAATTCTCTCTGTACATACATGAAGTCATCAATACAAAAAAAATCCTTTTAGCCAGAGTTCTCCTTGCAATTTTCTCTATCCTATTCTTTGTTTTCATCTAGATCGAGCGTGTGCGTTGTTGTGCGATCCTAACACACGTGTCATATATATTGATATATGTGAATTGTCTGTGGATCGATATGCTTCCTATATGTTATGTTATTATATGTGGATTGTATGATAATAATTATGGTACGATGTGCTCAAGGATATGTTTGAGATAGGGTATGAGAAGGATGCACGAAACGAAATGTAACGATAAGAATAAGATACGTTCATGAAACGTTGAGGTTAGGTTACATACCGGAGGGCTATGGATAGGAGAGATTGATAAAAAAATACGGTTAGGTTATGGGTAGAAAGGGATAGGTTTGTGATAGATTGTGTAATAGCCCAAAAATAAATAAATAAACAAATAAAAATAATTATAAAAAGTAGTTAAAATAATAATAAATAAATAAATAAAAAACAACATTTCCCCTCTTCTCTCCACTGACCGCTCATCCCTACCCACAATTATCTCTCCTCAACCCATCCTTACGCCAGAAAGTGAGAGCTACGGCAAAAAGAAACAGAAATGAGAATGACCTCTACCCAGGTGAGATTCGGGGAGATTTATGGAAGATAGATCTGACCAATCAGGTATATATTAAATCTTCATTTTCTTTTATCCTATTTTTTTTAGAAATCACATTAGATCTTCATTGGATTATTACAATGGTCTAGAGTTAAAAACTAAATGTCAATCATTTATACGATTCTAGTAAATCACGTCGGATGAGTAATATTAGATTAAATTTTTATCAGTATGAATAGATTAGTAGCCAAATGAATAAATTAAAGATAGAATGACCAAGAAAACTTTGAATAGGGAACACTAAGATAAGGAAATAGGAAACACTGAGATAAGAAAAGATTTGGAAATAGAGATACACTTGAAATTTGACTAAAAAAAGAAGACTTGGAATTAAAGGGAATTAAAAACCACAAACTAAATATAGAGGGAAGGGTAAATACAGAGGTGAGTAAAGCCCAAAATAACTTGAATTAGGTGTATCTACTTTTTTATATAACAGTAACCATGAAAAATAAGATTTTTAATAAAAATATAATTATAGATATATAACATTTCAGACTTTTAACCATGGATCAATGTAAATTAGAGAAATAATGTTGTAGAGTTCAAACCTGAAACTAATGTCATGGGCTCATATAGGTTGACTCGGATTTCAAAGGACGAAATCGAACTTTCATTAAAGATATATTTGTGACAACGACTTAAGCTAGCCAGGTAAGTGACCTTACTATCGGCATGGTTATATTTGATGTTGACACGTGCTCTGTGGTTCTGCACGTGTCATATACATTGATATGTGTGAAATGTCTGTGGATCGATATGCTTCCTATATGTTATGTTATGTTATAATATGTGGTTTGTATGATAATAATTATGGTACGATGTGCTCAAGGATATGTTTGAGATAGGATACGAGAAGGATGCACAAAACGAAATATAACGATAGGAGTAAGATACGTTCATGAAACGTTAGAGTTAGGTTACATACCGGAGTGCTATGGATATGAGAGATTGATGAAAGAATACAGTTAGGTTATGGGTAGAAAGGGATAGGTTTGTGATACATTGATAAAACGATAGTGTTAGGGTACGTTCTTGTGACGATATGACTAAGGTACGTCACGTAATGATATGTCTGTGATAGGTATAAGAACGTTAAGGCTATGGTAAGTTAGAGAACGATATGACTATGAACTGTTTACGTTATGACTTGGTTATGATATGATACATTGTATGCTAGATTATTGTGCTTAAGTACGTAGTTATGTGAACGTGAATGTATGTTATGTATGTTGCTTAGTTGAGGTGATATGTTATGCATGTGACGATGTGTGGCCCTTGAACGATTATGGCTTGTTTGTATGAATATTTGAATGTAACTGCATGAATTGTATGACATGAAATACGGTAAATTGCACGAATCATAACCCCGCTAGGAATAGGTGACACGAGGTTATATTGATTAATGATAACTGTAGGACTAGTGGGACCTCATGCATATTGTGTGTTCATGCATTTGGGGGGATACCCCTATCCCATCACGAGGGTACGGACGCGTACATCCAATGGCAGGACAACGATCGTTATGCTCCGCATAGCGCTGCCGTGACGGTTTTAGTTTTAACGGGTCCCGATGGGCCCCCAGAGCATGCCCACTGGCTAGGGACAGTGGGCCAGCAGTGTGCGAACTAGCTGGTGAGCCCATACTCGGACGTATGGGCTGCGTGTAGAGTAAAGGGTACACGTCCATGATTACCTATTAGGATTACACCGTAGGGAAAACGAAACGAAACGAAATGAAATGAAAGATAGGTTCCATCATTTCATTGCATGTGATTGTTGCATTTAACCCCAATAGTGGGGTCACTTACTGAGTATTTCTTTAAATAATCAAGTCATGTGCTACTACATTTTTCAGGTTAAGGCAAGGCATTCCTGTACGGCTGACGACGGCATCGCAACTCAAGATCATGGCTCATGCATAGGATAGTGGCATTTATTTTCTTAGACTTAGGATAGAATAGGATGTTTTAAACTTAAACGCTTATTTATTTTATTTTGAGTCTTTTGTTGTGTTGTTTTAAAGATGTTTTCGAAACACGTAAGTCCATGGCTGTGTTTTAAGTTAAAGGTTATATTTTATGGAATTTAAATGAAGTCTTCCGCATTCAATGTTTATGGTACGTATACAGTAGTGACCTTAAATTAAGTAAAAAATTTCAGGTCGTTACAGATTGATAGAACGATGGCGTTAGGATACGTTCTGGTGATGATATGACTAAGGTACGTCACGTAATGATATGTCTGTGATAGGTATAAGAATGTTAAGGCTATGGTAAGTTAGAGAACGATATGACTATGAAGTGTTTATGTTATGACATGTTTATGATATGATGCATTGTATGCTAGATTATTGTGCTTAAGTACGTAGTTATGTGAACGTGAATGTATGTTATGTATGCTGATTAGTTGAGGTGATATGTTATGCATGTGACGATGTGTGGCCCTTGAACGATTATGGCTTGTTTGTATGAATATTTGAATGTAACTGCATGAATTGTATGACATGAAATACGATAAATTGCATGAAACATAACCCCGCTAGGAATATGTATGATATGGAACGAAATGAGAATGAGAATGACATGTAAGCAAGAAAACGTGACACGAGGTTATGTTCATTAATGATAACTGTAGGACTAGTGGGACCTCATGCATATTGTGTGTTCATGCATTTGGGGGGATACTCCTATCCTATCACGAGGGTACGGACGCGTACATCCAATGGTAGGACAACGATCGTTATGCCTTGCATAGCGCTGCCGTGATGGTTCTAAATTTAACGGGTCCCGGTAGGCTCTCAGAGCATGCCCACCGGCTAGGGACAGTGGCCCAGCGGTGTGTGAACTAGCTGTTGAGCCCATACTTGCACGTATGGGCTGCGTGTAGAGTATATGGTACACGTCCACGATTACCTGTTAGGATTACACTGTAGGGAAAACGAAACGAAACAAAATGAAATGAAACGAAACGAAACGAAACGAAAGATAGGTTCCATCATTTCATTGCATGTGATTGTTGCATTTAACCCCAATAGTGGGGTCACTTACCGAGTATTTCTTTAAATACTCAAGCCATGTGCTACTACATTTTTCAGGTTAAGGCAAGGCATTCTTGTACGGCTGACGACTGCATCGCAACTCAAGATCATGGCACATGCATAGGATAGTGGCATTTATTTTCTTAGACTTAGGATAGAATAGGATGTTTTAAACTTAAACGCTTATTTATTTGATTTCGAGTCTTTTGTTGTGTCATTTTAAAGATGTTTTTGAAACAAGTAAGTCCATGGCTGTATTTTAAGTTAAAGGTTATGTTTTATGGAATTTAAATGAAGTCTTCCGTATTCAATGTTTATGGTACGTATATAGTAGCGACCTTAAATTAAGTAGAAAATTTTGGGTTGTTACAACTACATTTTTCAAGTTAAGGTAAGACATTCCTATACGGCTGACGACAGCATCGCAACTTGAGACCATGACACATGCATAGGGTAGTGGTATTTATTTTCTTAGACTTAGGCTAGACAAGGATGTTTTTAACTTAAACTCTTATTCATTTTATTTATCTTTTGTTGTGTCATTTTAAAGATGTTATCGAAACACGTAAGTCCATGGTTGTGTTTTAAGATAAAGGTTATGTTTTATGGAATTTAAATGAAGTCTTCCGCATTCAATGTTTATGGTACGTATACAGTAGCGACCTTAAATTAAATAGAAAATTTCGGGTCGTTACAGTTGGTATCAGAGCTTCAGGTTATAGATCTTGTAGACTAGCCTACGATGTAGGCTTGGCATGTTCCATGGTCCCACTATCGGTGCCCCGTCTCCGTCAGGTATGTCTTGCGTAAGATAAAAAAATGAAATGTCGTTGATTGTGTATGTTGTTATTGCTTGGTCATTATAAAATATAACTCATAATTGGACTTTTACTCTATTGATTGTATTATAATTTATTGCATTCATGTTAGCTTAATTCTATATTTATTATAATTTAGAATACGTTATGTTTTATCTTGCATGGAATGTGAATGTAAATTGTTGTATTCATGAGTTATGTTTTACCTTGCATGGAATTTGAATGTAAATTGTTGTATTGATGATGTTTAGATTTACTGAGATTGTTGTTGTGAATGAGTAGCTATAGTTTTATTAAGCTACTAAATGTTAGTGTATGCGTGAAAATGATTTTGCTAAGCAAGATCTTATGTTTTAGTTAGACGTCTCGAACATAGATAAACTACACAGTCTTATGACCATAGAGATGGGAATGAATGTACCAATGTATACTCAAGAGTAAATAGTTTCAAATGAAATAAAATGACCTAAGCTTGATAGATGTCAATATCCTATAATATACTATAGATATTAAAAGTGGTAGTGGCTGAAAGAAAATTTTATAACTTTGAAGTATGTAAAGATGAAATTAAAGTATTAGTAAGAAAAAAAAATTTGAGTTAAAACCATAAAAGTTTAAAATATGTATACTTAATTTGATTGGTGAACGACATAAGTGCCTTTAATGGAAGATGAGCTTTGTAAGTACTGAGATGTAGAAAACTTTCCTGCCTTCATATGGGTTGAAAACAAAAAACAAAAAAACAAAAAAATAATAATAATACAACTGCAATTATGGAAGTTGTGAGATGATATAAAAATATCGAGCCATAGTTTGGATGAGGCATTACGATCATGGTCAAAATTTTAGAGGTATATGGAGAGGGATTACGGTATGAGATTGTCAAGGTACCTTAAATTTAAGAAACCATGATTTAAAATGAACTTGGGTGGGGGATACACGAGGATTAGAGTGGGACATTATCTCTAAATCAACTAGAAGTTTTGTGGTAATCCTCCTTAAGGTATACGAATGCACTCAGGAAGCTCAACATAAACAAATTGTTGTAGAAAATTACCGAACAATTTTTCCTAGCAATGTCAACCTTGTTAAAAGGTATTACTATAGTTAAAGTTTCAAGACTATCATTTTAAGTTCGATTTTCAAGTATCCCAAGTTTTATGGCATCCAAGGATATCCACCATGCTTACATAATACCAATTTTTAGAAGAGAATTTTGTTAAGCCCATTCTTAATATTACAAAAGCGTTGAAAGGGTTGTGATGTCTTTCCGTTATGGTTATAGGAACATTAGTTTGGTGTTGTAGTAGATAAGGTATATCAAGAGAAAACCTATTTATCCATGTTTCCTATGAAAGTTACCAAATCCTCAAACTCTACCTTGACCACAAATCAAATACAAGAAGCCGTTCGTAAATCCATGTGATTTACTAGTGCATTCTATTTGCATTGGGATAGGGTGGAGTTCTTAACCAGTTTCATGTCATGATTTTGACTCCAAAAACTTACTAGAATTGGGGTAGGTAGCCAAAAGAGAAGAAATATTACAAATTTCTTGATTTTGTAGGGAAAATAGGCAAATTTGTATATGGAATTCATCTATGAAGATGAGACATTAATGATGAATCAAATCAAGTGGGCACTTACAAACAATACAAATACAAACAATAATGAGGAAAGGAAAATAATTCTTTTTTTTTTCTTTTTAATTATTAAAAATACAGAGAACGAACAATTTTAATTGGAAACATTCCTCTAATGAATTCCCGGGAAACATCTATAGTAAATGGACTATATAGAACTGTGATCAGTCAAATATTGTAAATCCCCAGTATCTATTACCGGTCAGAATTGGACTATAACGAAATTTCGATCTATATCGGCACCATAATATCTGATTGGGGAGGAAGATTAGAATTAGAGATTGATCGAGAAACAAAAGTATGAGTGTGTGTGAGTAGGAAATTAAAAATATCTATTCTAGTTCTATCATCTCATTTGCATTTAATTGTTGCATTTAACCCCAATAGTTGGGTCATTTACTGAATATTTGTTTAAATACTCAAGCCATGTGCTACTACATTTTTCAGGTTAAGGTAAGGCATTCTTGTACGGCTGACGATGATATCGCAACTCGAGACCATGACATATGCATAGGATAGGGGAAATTTATTTTCTTAGACTTGGGCTAGAATATGATGTTTTTAACTTAAACTCTTATTTATTTTATTTAGTCTTTTGTTGTGTCGTTTTAAAGATGTTTTCGAAACACGTAAGTCCATGGTTGTGTTTTAAGATATTATGTTTTATGGAATTTAAATGAAGTCTAATGCATTCAATGTTTATGGTACAGTAGCGACTTTAAATTAAATAGAAAATTTCGGGTCGTTACATCTATAAAGAGAGATTAAATATTTCTTGGTCTAGTCTCATACAAACTCATTGTATAAGATACCCCCACTTACATGTCTCCACAATAATGATTTGGATCAAATAGGGTCGTATCAACAGTGTTACCAAGATAAGGCACCCAACCTTATCCATATACTATAGATTCTTTAAGTTATTACTTGAACACGATCCTCTTGTATGTCAACCACATACTGTTCAAGATTACATTAATAACCTTAGATTTTCATAGGATGGATAACAATTAAAATACAAATAAAATAATAAAAATTATTGTTAAAAACTAAATAATTAATTACGAGGCTTTAGGGTATAAATCCCAACACACACATGATTTTAATAAATGACCGTTTTTGCATAGTTTTCATTAATTTTGAAATAAATCAAATTATTTTTGGTATTGGCTCCGACCGCTACTTATAGGACAAGTCGGGTTGTTACATAGATGCCTATATCTATTTGATGTGATTTCATTTAGCATGGCCCCTATAGTGGGGTCACTTACTAATTATTCTTCAAAATACTCAAGCCGTGTGCCACATCATTTTTCAGGTAAAAGCAAGGCACACATATACAGATGACGGCGACATCGTGAACAGAGACTGTGGCACGTGCATAGGGTAGACTCATATTTAAATTCTAGTCTTAGGTTAGAATAGGTTGTTTTTCATCTCATTGTTTTAAATTATTTTGTATTGTTTTTATTTTTTTAAAATTTTATATATTTGGTATTAAACACGTAAGACCATGGCTATGTTTTCCAGAGTTAGAAGATGTTTTAAATGTTTTCGACATTTATACTATAGATGATGTTTTCTT
The DNA here is from genome assembly GCF_002738365.1 of Cucurbita moschata. Classification (NCBI taxonomy): domain Eukaryota; kingdom Viridiplantae; phylum Streptophyta; class Magnoliopsida; order Cucurbitales; family Cucurbitaceae; genus Cucurbita; species Cucurbita moschata. The sequence goes on along the minus strand of NW_019268558.1, from coordinate 284,149 downwards.
TTAAGAGTTATGTTCCGCATTTTAGAAGAGCATGAAACGTTAGTAGCGACTCTAAGTAAGTAGAAATTTAGGGTCGTTACAGTTGGTATCAAAGCTCTAGGTTTTAGATTCTATAGACTAGCCTACGATGTAGGCTTGACACGTTCCATGGTCCCAACGTCGATGCCCCATCACCGTCAAGTACGCCTTGCAGAAGATAAGAAAAGAGAAGCGTTTTCGAACTCGCATACATTTTTTTGTTTATATTACTGAAATTCTTGTGGCATTTCGTGTATTTATTAAGAGTACGATGTTGTTTGTAGCATGCTGAGTAAATTATTTTTCACACTATGATGTGAACTTAGTATATGTAATATATAGCATATGTTCATAAGCAATGAGCCTTAGACTTAAGAGATGTTATCTTGGTTTCTAGAACCATGCCACCCAGACCACGCAGAAGAGTAAGACGAGGAAGGGGATGACCCCTATTAGAGGAAAAATGCGATATGTAACGACCCGAAATTTTCTACTTAATTTAGGATTGCTACTGTATACATACCATAAACATTGTGTAACGCCCCGTTAGGTTTAATATATATGTATTAGAATAAAAATAACAAAATAGAGAAGATGGTTCAATATATATATATATATTAAAATAAAAATAACAAAATAAGGGAAAAAAAAAACTGCCCACCTCTCCTTCAATCTCTCATCCTCTCCCCTAAAATACCTCTCTCATCAATAATTCATCAAACAAAACAGAAACAGAAAGAAAATATTTTCTAGAGGAAACAAATGCATATGATGGAGAGATGGTTAGACAATAATGACGGATAGATGGTTAGACAATAATGGAAAGATCAGAAGAAGGCAGATAATGAAGAGATGGTAGGCAGATAAACGAAGAGAGATGTCATTTGAGGTTAATAGTCAGATTTACTTTTTCATATTAGCAATTATTTAGATCTGAGTTAGAAATTTAGAAATTATCTGTGGAATGATCTGAATTAGAAATTATCTATCTTATGAATAGTCCTGGTCAGGAAAAAAAATAGATAGATAAAAAAGAGATGAAGATAGGGAAAAGGAAGATCTGGAAAACATATCCCAATAAAAAAAAATGAAGATTTGGAAAACAGGATAAAAAAAAAGAAACAAAGAGAGAGAGGAAGATTGGAAAACAAATCAAATAATAATAATAATAATAATAATAATAAACAATACATGCAAAGAGAAGAAGATAAAAACAATACATGCAAGGAGGAGAATATTAGATTTGAAAATAGTAAAGCAAAAAAAAATATGTGGGAATAGAATAAACTACAGAACAGAATTAAACGATTTAGATATAGGAGTAGACTATTTAGAGAATTAAACTATTTAGAGAATTAAACTATTTAGATGATTTAGATATGGGAGTAGAATTAAACTTCTGCCAAGAAACTATTAAAAGAATTATAGAATTAAACTCATGAAAGAAATTGATTAAAAGAATTAGATTTAAATGGCTTAAAATAATGAGATAGAGAAGTAGAATTGAACGGCTTAAAACAATTAGAGTTAAAAGAAGAAAAAAAACAAAAGTAGAATTGAACGTCTTAAAACAATTAGAGTTAAAAGAAAAAAAAAACAAAAGAGAAATTTTAGGAAAGAAAAGAAAATTAGAAAACAATACATGGTGGAAAGAGAAGAATAAAAACAATACAGGAGGGGAAGATTAGATTTGGAAATAGTAAAGCCAAAAAAAATATGTGGGAATAGAATAAACTGATGAAGAGAATTAAACGATTTAGATATGGGAGTAGACTATTTAGAGAATTAAACGACTTAGATGATTTAGATATGGGAGTAGACTATTTAGAGAATTAAACGACTTAGATGATTTAGATATGGGAGTAGAATTAACCTTCTGTGAAGAAACTATTAAAAGAATTATAGAATTAAACTCATTGAAGAAATTGATTAAAAGAATTAGATTTAAATTGCTTCAAATAATGAGATAAAGAGGTAGAATTGAACTACTTACAACAATTAGAGTTAAAAGAAAAAAAACAAAAGAGAAATTTTAGGAAAGAAAAGAAAATTAGAACCGTTTGAAAATGGTAAGTACTGTTCACGTGACACTGTAAACAGAATTAAAATATAACATAAAGTTAGAGAATGAGAATGAGAATGGAAGATATGAGAAAGTATTGTTCAGGTGGCACTGTAAACAGAATTAATATATAACATAAAGTTAGAGAATGAGAATGGAAGATATGAGAAAGTACTGTTCAGGTGGCACTGTAAACAGAATTAAAATATAACATAAAGTTAGAGAATGAGAATGGAAGATATGAGAAAGTACTGTTCAGGTGGCACTGTAAACAGAATTAAAATATAACATAAAGTTAGAGAATGAGAATGGAAGATATGAGAAAGTACTGTTCAGGTGGCACTGTAAACAGAATTAATATATAACATAAAGTTAGAGAATGAGAATGGAAGATATGAGAAAGTACTGTTCAGGTGGCACTGTAAACAGAATTAAAATATAACATAAAGTTAGAGAATGAGAATGGAAGATATGAGAAATTATTATATTTGTATCTATACGATATAACATTAAATGTTGAACTATCCAAGCCGCTTGAAATATTAATAATATTGACATATCTTTAATTTAAGTTTTAAGTTTTATTATTCTATATAATTTAGAAACAATGAAAACATGGAACTCGATTTTTATTGAGGCCGTTTAGAGCCGTATTATACTGTTAGTCGGATTATTAATTAAAATGTGAAATACTAACAAAAGGTGACAAACGATGCGATAAGAATCAAACCTTAGCAACCTTTGGAGCAGCTCTCGAGGAACGGGAGCTTACGTTAATTAAATTAGGGAATACTTCGACTAAGGTCAACCAGGTAAGTGGTCTTACTATAGGATAGGCTAAAAATTGTATGAGTTATGATGATGTATGAACTATGTTGTACGATGCGGCATATAAGTTATGATGATGTATGAGTTATGATGATGTGTGGGTTACGATACTTGATGATGTGCGTAGTATATATATATATATATTTTGATGAATGACGTACTTGATATGTTTGATGCACTTTGTGGCAATATGATGAGTATGATGATTGCGTGATGTTTACCTTAATATGATGATGTTTTCCATATTGAGCATGCTACATGATGATGAGTGCCATATTGCATCATGTCGTTAGATCGACATAGGACACAACCCTAAGAGCGTGAAAATGATATTAATATAAATATCCACGAGTATGTGTTACCTAGAGTAACAAAGAGATGAGACTAGAGGGTTGTGTCAGAAGAGACATTATGATGGATTTAGAGGGACCTCATGCATATTGTATGTTCATAAGCATATGGCTACTTCCCCTAGAAATGATGAGTGCGGACGCGCACCATATGATGAGCGCGAATGCGCACAGGTGCGAATGCACACAGATGAGGGTGTTCATGAGGCGCATGACACTATGGGGTTCCGCTGACCTCCGGACGTCGCTACAGATTAGCTTGACCAGAGGGTCCAGGGGGTGTGCGAGCGCCCTAGGGATTCACACTCGCACGTGTGAGTCGTGTGTAGGGAAGTACAACACATCCAATTTATCCGAGACTGGAGGCAACCCCTAAGGTGATTAGAGATAGGTCCCTAAATCATGATTACATGTGTTTGCATTTGCATGGCCCCTATAGTGGAGCCACTTACTGAGTATTCTTTGAAATACTTAGGCCGTGTGCCACATCATTTTTCAGGTAAAGGCAAGGCGCACTTGTACAGAGGACGGCGGCATCGCGAGCAGAGACTGTGGCACGTGCATAGGGTAGATTCATATTTAAATTTCTAGTTTTAAGTTAGAATAGGTTGTTTTGCATTTCATTGTTTTAAATTATTTTGTATTTGTTTTTGTTTTCTCTAAATTTTCAGTATTTCATATTTAAACACGTAATACCATGGCTGTGTTTTCCAAAGAAGAAGTTGTTTTAAACGTTTTTTTTGAAGTTTACGTTATCAATTATGTTCATGTAAGAGTTATATTTCCGCATTATAGATGAGCATGAGACGTTAGTAGCGACTCTGAGTATGTGGAAATTTAGGGTCGTTACACATTGAATGCGGAAGACTTCATTTAAATTCCATAAAACATAACCTTTATCTTAAAACACAGCCATGGACTTAAGTGTTTCGAAAACATATTTAAAATGACACATCAAAAGACTAAATAAAATGAATAAGAGTTTAATTAAAAATATCCTATTCTAGCCTAAGACTAAGAAAATAAATACCACTACCCTATGCATGTGCCATGGTCTCAAGTTGCGATGCCGTCGTCAGCCGTACAGGAATGTCTTGCCTTAACCTGAAAAATGTAATAGCACATGGCTTGAGTACTCAGTAAGTGACTCCACTATTGGGGTTAAATGCAACAATCACATGCAATGAAATGATGGGATCTATCTTTCGTTTCGTTTCGTTTCGTTTTCCCTACGGTGCTGTCCTACCGGGTAATTTTGGACGTGTATCATATACTCTACACACAACCCATACATGCGAGTATGAGCCCACAAGCTAGTTCGCACCGCTGGGCCACTTTCCTTATCCGATGGGCATACTCTGGGAGCCCCTTAGGCCGGACACCCGCTAGAACTAGTAACCGTCACGGTAGCGCTATGCAAAGCATAACGATCGTTGTCCTGTCATTGGATGTACGCGCGTCCGTACCCTCATGATGGGATAGGGGTATCCCCCCAAATGCATGAGCACACATAATGCATGAGGTCCCAAAACTTGTCCATTTTCATTATCCTTTCATACAACCCCGCTAGCATTATGTACATATCATATCATTTTTCATATCGTTTCAGATATCGTTCATCATTCATGTCATACCGTTGCTCGTTCTTCAATTCTCAAATCATACATAATTCTAATGGGGTTATACTTCATGCCATTTATCGTAATTTCATGTCATTCATATCATGATGCATACACACAATTTAAGAGACCTAACATAACGTTCTATACTTTTAACATAACATTTCATCATATACACATCATATCATGACGTATTGCATCACATTGTATCATATCATAAACTAGTCATAACGTAAACACTTCATAGTCATATCGTTTTCTAACTTATCATAGCCTTAACGTTCTTATACCTATCACAGACATATTATTACGTGAACATACCTTAGTCATCTCATCACAAAGACTTAACCTAACGCTATCGTTCTATCAATCCTAACGCTATCGTTCTATCAATCTATCACAAACCTATCCCTTTCTACCCGTAGCCTAACCATATTCTTCCATCAGTCTCTCTTATCTATATCACTCCGGTATGAACATAACCTTAACGTTTCATGAATGTATTTTACTCCTATCGTTACATTTCGTTTTGTGCATTCTTCTCGTATCCTATCTCAAACATATCATTGAACTCATCGTACCATAATTATTATCAAACAATTCACATATTATAGCATATACATAACAAATAAGAAGCATAATGATCCACATAAAATTTACACATATCAATATATATGACACGTGTAGAACCATGGGGCACGTGTCAACAGCAAATATAACCATGCCAATAGTAAGGTCACTTACCTGGCTAGCTTAAGTCGTTGTCACAAATATATCTTTAATGAAAGTTCAATTTCGTCTTTTGAAATCCGAGTCAACCTATTGAGCCCATGACATCAGTTTCAGAAGTTTTCTTGGTCATTCTAATTTTAATCTATTCATTTGCCTACTGATAAAAATTTAACTAACATTACTGATCCATTTGCTAGAATTCATATAAATAATTGACATTTAGTTTTTAACTCAGAGCTAAATCATTGTAATAATTCAATGAATATCGACTGTGATTTCTAAAAAAAATAGGATAAAAGAAAATAAAGATTTAATATATACTTTATTGATCAGATCTATCTTCAAGTAAATCTCCTGTGAATATCAACCGGGTAAAGGTCATTCTCATTTTTTTTCTCCCGTCGACTAAATCTGACCATTATTGTTTTTCTGTTTATTTTTGTAGTAACTGTTACTTTAAATGAGTTGAGGAGAGATAATTGTGGGAATGGATGAGAGGTTTGTGGAGAGGTGGGGAAATGTTGTTTTATTATTATTATTATTACTTTAACTATTTTTTTTATAATTACTTTTACTTCTTTATTTCTTTATTTATTTTTGGGCTATTACACGATATGAGGCTGAAGAGAGCCTGCCTCGAAAGGGATCAGAGACACGGTTTGAATTAGAACCCTTATAGCATGTACTGTTGGTAAGCACCCCTACGAGGGTAGACCTAGTAGCTAGGGATAGAGTAAAGAATGGTCAAGTAATCGTAGCGGACCAAACCCCAAGTGTACACTTAATAGTAGTGAGCATGACCGACTTCAATGTAATACTAGGCATGGAGTGGTTAGCTGAAAATCGTGCTACTATAGACTGTCGCAAAAAGGAAGTAGTATTCTCACCATTGGATGGACCTAGATTTAAGTTTAAAGGCACAAGTATCGGGACGACTCCAAAAGTAGTCTCAATGATGAAAGCAAAGAAACTAGTCCAACAAGGCAGTTGGGCTATATTAGCATGTGTCATAGATGTAAGAGGAAAACAAAAGACCTTAGACAACATACCAGTAGTAAATGAATTCTTCTGGAAGACCTACAAGGAATACCCCTTTTACGAGAGGTCGACTTTGCTATAGAACTCGAGCTAGGAATTGGGCCTATTTCCAAAGCACCCTATCGTATGGTGCCAGGAGAGTTGAAAGAACTCAAAACGTAGTTACAAGACCTACTGAACAAAGATTTTATTCGACCTAGTGTATCCCCTTGGGATGCGCTGGTGTTGTTTGTGAAAAAGAAAGACGGATCGATGTGTCTGTGCATCGTTATATAGAGTTAAATAAGAGAACCATAAAGAACAAATACCCTCTGCCTCGTATAGAAGACCCATTCGATCAACTTAGAGAGGCAACGATATTCTCCAAGATAGACATTCAGTCAGGTTAACACCAAATCAAAATTAAATAAAAAGACGTACCAAAGACAACATTTAGGATAAGGTACGGTCATTTCGAGTTCGTAGTGATGTCATTTGGCCTCACCAATGCCCTAGCTGTGTTTATGGAATTAATGAACCGATATTCATAGACTGTCTGGACACATTTGTTATTGTGTTCATTGACGATATCCTATAGTACTTGAAAACAGACCTAGAACACCAGGAACACCTCTGAAAAGTCCTAACCACTATGGGAATAAGTTGTATGTCAAGTTCTCCAAGTGTGAATCTTGGTTGCGACAAGTCTCGTTCTTAGGACAAGTGGTGTTAAAGGATAGAATATCCGGAATACCCGTCACTATGGTCATTTTATATTATTACTTGGTTAGCTACTTATTCCTTTTGTTGTCCGTTACTTGGCATTGTGTCACTTAAAATGCATGAATCCTTAGACACAGGTTGTCAGGTTCATGTCTTGTACCATAAATCCTAGGGGTGAAGTCTCTTAGGGAACAAAATGAGAACAAAAACAAGAACAATAACTAAGGATAAGAACCAACAGCAAGACTAAGGACAAGGACAAGAATCAGGGACAAGAATTAAGAACTACGAATAAGAACTAGAATGTAGATCAAGATACAAATTTTGAGAACTAAAAACCTAGAATCTCAAAACTAAGGTCTTTAGATAAGAACCAAAGTTAAGAACTCAAAACCAAGGTCCTTGGGCTAGACTATTGTTTGAACGGTATGGCACCCTAGAGGAGGTGAATAGGCTTTAACAATAAAATTATTTAAACGTGATTAATTCTTCTAATTATGATTTTTTTTTAATGAAAAGTGACAACTCTCTAAATGTAAAGTTATATCAAGTCTTTTTGTAGTTAATATTGCACTCTTATTCACCATTTTCTCAATTATTACCCTCTTTATTCTACTTAGTGAGCATGAAATCGTTTGTTGCGGTCTAACATGAAAAAAATATGATTTGACATAAATCGATCTTAATTGTATATTTAATTGAGTTATATGGTAAAATTTCAGACATTTATGCTAAACCATGTGGGAATAGCAAATTTGGAAACAAATGGGGGATGACATGGAAATTTTAAATCCATATCATCAGTCCAAGTGGGTCATTGACTACCCAATGAGGAACATCCTATGTGGACTACTTATTCTTTTTCAGCCCTAAAGGGGAACTCATGCTCAATATAAAAGGAAAAGGAAGACCAAGAGAAGAGGAGCCACATTTTTTGGGAGAAAATCGAATTACACAGCAACAGCTTCTGCTGCAGTGAACTGCTGTGAAACCAGAGAAGAAGAAGAAAACCCTAATTCAGCCGTTGTTGACAGCAGAAGGAAAAAGAGACCAACAAGGATTGATTAGGACAAAGAGGTGGACGTGAGAGCTCAAGAGAAGGGAACTTCCATTAACGAACGGCAACAAACCAGGATAACTCTCTATTTTCTTATTCTTTTTCCTTATTTCATCAATTTTACATGATGAAGATGCAAATTCCTCTGTTTAATTCAGTTTGTATGGAGAGCTAAACTTAATAGGGGAGGCGAGAGAGTTTTATATAGTTTAAGTATGTTGACGGTATGATTTTAGTTTATTAAAGAGTTGTTATTAATGATTTACATGTATGTTTAATTAGCTACTTTACCTACATAGTTGTTCTCTTATTCGGGAGAAGAGAGGAAGTAATGAAATCCTCTTTAATACTCTAGTTCCTTAGCAAGGAGACTTGAAGGGTAATAGAAGGGTTAGGAATAATTCTTCCCCTAGAGCCTTGTTAATAGAAATTAAAAACGATTATGGAAATAATCACCATTCATGACCCTCGGAAGTGGGCTTGAGAATCTATTAAAAGGAACTAAAATCTACCACAAAACTCAACAACTTATCTATTTAATCTCTCTTAGCCGAACCTTCCTCATTATAATTGATTTTCTTATCATTTTCTGTTTTTCGACAGCAGTGGCACTCTGTTTTAGTTTTGTTTAAATAGTTAAAATCTCCAACACCCATTTGAATGTTACCCAAAAACTCACTTAAATTTCCAGCGATAAAATTAACCAAAAAGATAGGTTCTTTGTGGAATCGATAATTTACTTATTACTTGCTACTTGTGATAGTGTATACTTGCACTTATTCTTGTGAATTTTACGTCATTTTATTATATACATCCATAAGCGATCAAGTTTTTAGCGCCGTTGCCAGGGAACCTAATTTGGTTATTTTACTTGTAGATTTTCGTGAGTTGGAACCAAAAAGAAGTCAAGGAAGCTGAATTTTCTACTGCTATATTTACTGCTGAAGAATTGAGTTTACTGCTACAGAATTCTGTGTATGAACCCACCTACGGGTTTGGAATTTATTTTGGATCCTGAATAAAGAGAACATTTAGACGAAGGATGAAGGAGAAAAAGAAAATGACAGAACAGAATATACAGCAAATAGAACTTGGAGCCCAGTTGAATCGGGAGTTTGAAAATCCAGCGATGATGGCTAATCAAGAGAGAATTACTGCCAATGCCATTCATTTAGCAGATGACAGAGAAAGAGCGATCCGAGCATATGCACACCCAGCTGTGGAAGAGCTAAATCCGTGCATTATTAGACCCGAAATGCAAGCAACCACGTTTGAGCTAAAGCCCGTGATGTTTCAAATGTTGCAAACCATTGGGCAATTTCATGGACTTCCGTCGGAAGATCCCCACCTACATCTAAAGTCATTTTTGGGAGTTAGTGACTCATTTCGATTTCAGAGAGTTGATAAAGACGTGATTAGACTGAGCTTATTCCCATATTCATTGAGGGATGGTGCTAAATCATGGTTGAATACCTTAGCACTGGGAACAATTGATTCGTGGAATAGTCTAGTAGAGAAATTTTTGATCAAATATTTCCCACCCACTAGAAATGCACGGTTCAGAAATGAGATTGTTGTTTTTCAACAGTTTGAAGATGACACACTAAGTGAAGCTTGGGAGAGATTTAAGGAGATGCTTAGAAAGTGTCCTCACCATGGACTACCTCATTGTATACAAATGGAGACTTTCTACAATGGATTAAATATTGCTACTAAACAAGTAGTTGATGCTTCCGCCAATGGAGCCATTTTGTCAAAGACATACAATGAAGCATATGAAATTTTAGAGAGAATAGCATCTAACAATTGTCAATGGGCCGATGTGAGAAGCAACCCAGGAAGGAAGACTCGAGGAGTACTTGAAGTTGATGCTTTGTCTTCTATCAATGCTCAACTAGCTTCGGTGACTAATATTTTACAAAATCTAGCATTGGGGCAAGACTCCATGATCAAAGCACCAGTCCATACAGTTGCTGTAATTAACCAGACAGCAGCCGAATCTTGTGTATATTGTGGAGAGGAACACACCTTTGATCAATGTCCAAGCAATCCGGCCTCAATTTTCTATGTCGGGAATCAAGCTAGTCAAGGCAACCCAAAAAATAACCCCTTCTCAAATACTTATAATCCGGGGTGGAGAAATCATCCAAATTTCTCATGGAAGGGACAAGGCTCATACAACCAACAAATGCCACCTAAAGCAAATTACCCTCCGGGTTTTGGATTACAAAATCAATTGGCTTATAGTTCTCAACAAGTCAACACCCAAGGGAAAGGAATTCCCCAAGCTCAATACACATTGGGAACATCTATTGAGAGCCTAATAAAGGAATATATGGCTAAAAATGATGTCGTGATACAAAATCAACAAGCCTCATTGAGAAATTTGGAAGTTCAAGTAGGTCAATTAGCAACTGAGTTACGAAATAGGCCTCTTGGAAAGCTGCCAGCAGACACCGAAACATCAAAAAGAGAAGGCAAAGAGCAATGTCAAGCAATAGAGTTGAGAAGTAGAAAAAAAATACCCAACAGAGGAGAAAAAAATGCAGAACAAGGTGACAGCCATTCCCAAGAAACTGCTGATATACATGTCACGACCCGATTTTCGAGGCTTCGAAGAATCGAAATCGTGACTAAAAGGACGAAATCGAAAACAATCAAAAAGAAAATAAAAGAAAAGAAAAGCAAAGTAAAAGGGTAAAAATATCATTCAATTAAAACAAAAGAAAAAAGAGATTTGTTTCGAAAATATTACAAAGGAAATTGCAAATGCAAAAACGAAATACAAAAGACTCTAAATATGAAAACGGACAAAGGACTCTAAAAGACTGACAAGGGACTGACGCTCCGGAACGACACCCCTCTGTGACTGCACAGCTCTCGAGCACCTCCCCGTATCGACTGGTACCTGAAAAAAAAAAGGGGAGAAAGGGGTGAGTATAAAAATATACTCAGTAAGCAGCCTACTTGTAGGCTATTTTCGCATCCTTATCTTGGTAGGTAACCACGGTCTTTCTCGGGTTTCTAAGGAGAGTGATCTAAGCTACAACTCTCTTTCTGTATCATAAAAGACTTGCCCATCTTATGCAGTGAAATGATCAGTGTCTTGAGGTGAGGCGCGACCTCATAAGCAAATCTAAGGGGATCGTATGGCTGGATCTGAATACGTGACTCTCTCTCTGAACATCATCCGTGGAGGTTAACTGACGACCCTCACACGGGACCATACATCCACAAAACGGGATGCGACCCCCTGTGTGCCGGTCAGCTACTGAGTCATCCTAAGTGGCTCCACGTCCCCCGCTCAGGGACGAGTTTCTACGGCCCAGGAGTCCTGTTCAAAAGACCCCTTAGCTATCACCACTAGGTCTAGGCACTGTCACACTTCCCTATCCGGATCTTCAAAGCTCAACGATCACCGTACCGGAGCTCTGTCTCGATGGTATGGTATTGGAGGAGAGAGGGAAGTGGAGGTTCTGATGACACTATCTATACTGCTCAACTCTAACGGGCTACCTACAGTTACCGTGGTGACCTATTATTCTTTCTAAGGTGAAACTTGATGGCTTAGACTTGGATTCGTATTTCTCTAGGATTCTCGTGCCTGGTGTCACAAACCTATCGGGTTTGGAATTCTGGGTTTTGGTTCCGCTGGTAATCATTTCGCGGGTCTAATTGCACGGTATTCTAGAGGTCCCCCAATCTAGGGTCACGTCTAGCTTATTTAGCCATAAGCATTCTAATCTAAGCTCATAATTTCTTCCTATTCATCAAGAGAGATAATACAAGCAATCATCATAAAATAGAGTTTACACGCAGCAGTTCATGGAAAATTATCAAACATGCTCAACGGGAAGATAACGTCCATCTTTACCCGGAGCGCAGATTTCACAAGTTTCCCAACCTCCTCATGCATACATACATTACCAGAGTCTCAACCAAAACAGATTTAATACACATTTTGTATCTAGCTTTCCATAATCATCTTATATTCGCAGTTTCTATAATAACACGCTAAGTTCGGCTAGCTAATTTCATAGGTGGTAGCATGCATGCTTGTTCCTAGCGGTTCCTACAAGTACTGCTCGTGGAAATCCAAATGGCTACTTACTTGGTTGACGCGTGCCTTCCCAAGCTCGAATTATTTGCCGGAAAAGGTTCCAAAAATTCTGGAATTTCCTTGATAGGTCCTAATTCACATAAAAATAGGATCAGAGTTGAAATCCGGGCGAAAAAACAAGCAAATGGAGGTCGAACGGAGGGAAAATAGGCACTCACGCGCTCTGGAGGGTGTACTACGCGCGGATTCTACGCGCGCGTGTCCACGCGTGAATTCCCGCGCAGCCGCGGGCCAGCGGCCGGTTCAGTTCGGTTTGCGTGGTTCCCGGGTCGCGTGAGGAGCGCCGGATCGGACTCGGGTTGGCTCGAATCCGCGCCTTGACGCGTGTCGTCTAACTAGTGGGACATGACTCTCCATCCCGCGGTCGCCACGTGTCGCTCATAGGTCCTGCCGCGCTCCTCCGTACGCCGGCCGACGCGTGGCGGAGAGGCCTCCTCTCTCTCCTCCTGAGTTTTCCAAATTTTCCAGAAACGTGAGTTTTTGCCGTTTTCGATCTATTTTCTTCCAATTTTCTTATCTTTCAATCCGTAATCCATATCAACAAAGTTTCTTCACGTAAATTATAGATCTCATATTCTACTTCTACATTATATTTTTTTCTTGAACACCGGATGAGTTAAGGCCGTCCAAATATACAGAAAAACTCACATTTTCTATTTTCGATCGTTTACCCGAAGTCCGACTAAACTCTGATTTTCGTCCGATTCTCGTCCAAGAACTTCAAGAAACATGTGAGAATCTTACTTTAGTCACATACCTCAAAAACTCCAGATCTAATGCTCATGAAACTCCTCAGATCTAGATAAAATCGAAACAAGAAGTTCGGAACCTTACTTTGTCCGTTCTCGGATTTTCTTGCCGGAATGAGTGAATCCACCACCCAAACTCCTTTTCTAGCACCGAGAGAAGTATTACTTCGAAGTTTCTTGCCTTAGTTTCGATCTTCAAACGACGATTATCATCTCTGCTTTTCCTCTCTCCCAAAACCCTAACTTCTTCCCTTTCTCCTTTCTCTCTCTTTTTCTTTTCTTTTCTTTTCTTTTCTCTTTCTTTTAGACCCCAAACAACGAGACCCCTTGGGTAAGAGTAGGGGCAAAATGACCCTTTTGCCCCTATGTGTTATTTTTATTTTTTATTTATTTATCTAAAAATTCGGGTATTACAACACAACAGAGAAATGAGGAAGCTGCTGTACAGAAAGAACACAGCAAGGATTATGCACAAATTAAGGAGCAGCCTAAAATGCAAACAACAGCCAGCAGTGGACAAGAGAGCAGAACATACACACCATCACCTCCTTTTCCACAAAGAATAAAGAGAAAGAAAGAGGAAGCCCATTTTGAGAAGTTTATGAATATTCTAAAGCAAAATTCATATAAACATACCACTTGTGGAAGCTTTGAAGCAAATGCCAAATTATGTGAAGTTCTTGAAGGACGTACTCACTAATAGAAGGAAGTTTGAAGAATTTAATGTGGTGTCATTAAATGAAGAGTGTAGTGCAATATTGAAGAACAAGATCCCACTAAAGGAGAAAGATCCTAGATCGTTCACTATTCCTGTATCAATTGGAGGAAAGGAACTAGACGAGTATTATGTGACTTGGGAGCAAGCATCAACTTAATGACTCTATCTATTTACAAGAAGTTGGGGATTGGAGAGTTAGACCGACTACAGTCACCTTACAACTAGTCGATAGGTCCATCACTTATCTTGAAGGAAAGATTGAGGACATCTTAATTCAAGTTGACAAATTTATATTTCCTGCAGATTTTATCATTTTAGATTATGAAGCTGATCATGATGTTCCAATTATTTTGGGGAGGCCATTTTTAAAGAATGGAAGAACATTAGTAGATGTCTACAAAAGAACCATCACGTTAAGAATGGGTGACCAAAAAGTTGAATTTAACATCAATGACAGCATGAAATATCCAGCAGTGACAGAAGAATGCTCAGCAGTGTATGAATTGACAGAACAACCAGCGACCAAGGAATGGGATGATGGGGAAAGCGAGCAGGAAGAAGACAGCAGCTGGAATGACAGAATAGAACAGTTAGCAGTTTTAGGTGAATTCAGCAGAACTTTTGAGTCACTAGAATGTGAGGGAAGAAAGAGTTCACCGATGAGACCTTCTATTGAGGAAGCGCCACAGCTGGACTTAAAACCACTACCACCTAACCTTAAGTATGCTTATTTAGGTGACAAGAAGACACTACCCATCATCATCTCAGCGACACTATCCTCAACTCAAGAGGATATGCTCCTAGAAACATTAAAGAAGCACAAGGGAGCGATAGGTTGGACATTGGCGGATATAAAAGGAATTAGCCCTTCACTATGCATGCACAAAATACAATTGGAGGAAGGAAAAGTTAAGTCCATTGAGCAACAAAGACGATTAAATCCCATGATGAAGGAGGTTGTTAGAAAGGAGATTCTCAAATGGCTAGATGCTGGAATAATTTATCCAATTGCAAACAGCAGCTGGGTCAATCCTATTCAATGTGTTCCGAAGAAAGGAGGGATAACAGTAATGGCAAATGAAAATAATGAGTTGATCCCCACTAGAACAGTGAATGGATGGAGAATTTGCATGGATTATAGAAGGCTAAACAAAGCGACACGTAAGGATCATTTTCCTTTATCATTCATTGATCAAATGCTTGATAGGCTTGCTGGAAAGTCACATTATTGCTTCTTGGATGGTTATTCGAGATACAATCAGTCTAGAAGATCAAGAGAAAACTACATTCACATGCCCATATGGAATTTTTGTCTTTAGACGAATGCCCTTTGGACTATGTAATGCTCCAGCGACATTTCAACGTTGCATGATGACCATTTTTACAGATATGGTAGAAACATTTATGGAGATATTCATGGATGATTTTTCGGTTTATGGAGAATCTTTTGAGGCTTGTTTGTGCAATTTAGGGAAGGTTCTACAAAGATGTGAAGAGAAGAATCTTGTACTGAATTGGAAAAAATGTCATTTTATGGTCAATGAGGGAATAGTGTTAGGCCACAAGATCTCAAGAAGAGGAATAGAAGTTGATAGAGCCAAGATAGAAGCTATTGAAAGATTGAATCCACCTACGTCAGTTAAAGGTATAAAAAGCTTTTTGGGCCATGCAAGGTTTTATAGGAGGTTTATTAAAGATTTTTCCAAGATTGCAAAACCATTGTGTAGTTTGTTGGAGTCAAATAGAAAATTCGTTTTTGACAAACAATGCATGACTGCCTTCCAAGCATTAAAGACAGCGCTAACCACAGCTCCTATAATGTCAACACTCAATTGGAATTCACCATTTGAGTTGATGTGTGATGCTAGTGGCCATGTTGTGGGGGCAATGTTAGGACAAAAAATGTAACGACCCGAAATTTTCCACTTAATTTAAGGTCGCTACTGTATACAAACCATAAACATTGAATGCGGAAGACTTCATTTAAATACGATAAAACATAACCTTTAACTTAAAAACACAGCCATGGACTTACGTGTTTCGAAAACATCTTTAAAACGACACAACAAAAGACCCGAAATAAAATAAATAAGCGTTTAAGTTTAAAACATCCTATTCTATCCTAAGTCTAGGAAAATAAATACCACTAACCTATGCATGTGCCATGATCTCGAGTTGCGATGCCGTCGTCAGCCGTACAGGAATGCCTTGCCTTAACCTGAAAAATGTAGTAGCACATGGCCTAAGTATTTAAAGAAATACTCAGTAAGTGACCCCACTAATGGGGTTAAATGCAACAATCACATGCAATGAAATGATGGGACCTATATTTCGTTTCGTTTCGTTTCGTTACGTTTCTTTTTCGTTTTGTTTCGTTTCATTTCGTTTTCCCAACGGTGTAATCCTAACAGGTAATCGTGGACGTGTACCATATACTCTACACGCAGCCCATACGTGCGAGTATGGGCTCACCAGCTAGTTCGCACACTGCTGGGCCACTGTCCCTAGCCGGTGGGCATGCTCAGGGGGCCCATCGGGACCCGTTAAAACTAAAACCGTCACGGCAGCGCTATGCGGAGCATAACGATCGTTGTCCTGCCATTTGGATGTACGCGTCCGTACCCTCGTGATGGGATAGGGGTATCCCCCCAAATGCATGAACACACAATATGCATGAGGTCCCACTAGTCCTACAGTCATCATTTAATGAGCATAACCCCGCGCCACGTTTTCATGCTTACATGTCATTCTCATTCTCATTTCGTTACGTATCATACATATTCCTAGCGGGGTTATGTATCGTGCAATTTACCGTATTTTATGTCATACAATTCATTCAGTTACATTCCAATACCCATACAACAAGCCATAATCGTACAAGGGTCACACATCGTCACATGCATTCATATCACATCAACTAAACAGCATAAATAACATACATTCACGTTCACATGATTTCGTACTTAAGCACAATAATCTAGCATACAATGGATCATATCATAACCGAGTCATAACGTAAACACTTCATAGTCATATCATTCTCTAACTTACCATAGCCTTAATGTTCTTATACCTATCACAGACATATCATTACGTGACGTACCTTAGTCATATCATCACCAGAACGTATCCTAACGCCATCGTTCTATCAATCTATCACAAATCTATCCCTTTCTACCCATAACCTAACCGTATTCTTTCATCAATCTCTCCTATCCATAGCACTCCAGTATGTAACCTAACCTAACGTTTCGTGAACGTATCTTACTCCTATCGTTACATTTTGTTTTGTGCATCCTTCTCGTATCCTATCTCAAACATCTCCTAGAGCACATTGTACCATAATTATTATCATACAATCCACATATTATATAGCATAACATAACATATAGGAAGCATATCGATCCACAGACAATTCACATATATCAATATATATGACGCGTGCCGAACCACAGGGCACGTGTCAACATCAAATATAACAATGCCGATAGTAAGGTCACTTACCTGGCTAGCTTAAGTCGTTGTCACAAATATATCCTTAATGAAAGTTCGATTCCGTCCTTTGAAATCCGAGTCAACCTATATGAGTTCATGACATCAATTTCAAGTTGAACTCTATACAATTATTTCTCTAATTTACCTTGTTAAAATTCTAATATTTATTGTTACACAGAATTTAATTTCATGCCCTCTGATATCTCCTGTTATATTTTTAAATTCTGTTTAACAAATCTTCCCTCAATCTTCCCTCCTCCCTCATGGTAATTATTTTCATTCCCATTCGGTAAATAGATTCTCAATTTTGTAAACATCTGTAAATAAGATATTACTCTAATTCTATATTTATTTTCATTATGTAAACCGATATTATTGGCCAATTTTAATTTGGCTACTATCTTACAGATTTATGGATCTGCCAGCTAAAATTATATTGATTCTAACCTTATTTCCTATAACTTCCGATGCTAAAAAAAATCTAATTAATTGAACATGAGATCTGATTATTACATACGGTAAGATAGGAAAGAAGAGTTGATCCTAAATTAATTTCTTATAAGCATAACTATAAAGGAAAAGGAGTTCTGAGATAGAATTTTACCGTAATAACTGACAAAAATCTCTAAATCTGCAATCTGTTCAAATACTTCTTCTCAAATCTGACGATGGTTGTTTTCTGTTTCTTCTCTTTTTTTTTGTCAGGTTTTTTGTTTCTTTTTTGCAGCGTACATGGGCAGAAGAGAGATAATTGTGGGAAGGGATGAGAGGTTAGTGGAGAGAGATGGGGAAAGGTTTATTTTTTATTATTTATTTTTATTTATTTATTTTAATTAATTAATTAATTTTTTTTTTATTATTATAATTTTAACTATTTTTTATAATTATTTTTATTCTTTATTTCTTTATTTAGGTTGGGGCTATTAAAAAAAGGGAAAGGTACTTCATCCTATCTATTATGCCAGTAAAACGCTGAATGAGGCTCAAGTGAATTATACAACCACTGAAAAAGAATTGTTGGCCGTAGTATTCGCTGTTGAAAAGTTCAGAGCTTATTTATTTGGAGCGAAGGTGAAAGTGTACACTAACCACGCAGCAATCAAGCACTTAATGATGAAACTGAATGCCAAGCCAAGATTAATTAGATGGATTCTGCTGTTACAAGAGTTCGAGATAGGAATCGTGGACACGAAAGGAGCTAATAACCATGTAGCGGATCACTTATCAAGAATGGAGAACATGGAAGAAAAGGTCAATAGCAAAGAAATTGATGATGCATTTCCAGATGAACAGCTGCTTGGGATAAACAGCAGTAGCAGAATGACAGCAACTCCATGGTATGCAGACATAGCAAATTTTTTGGCTTGTGCCATCATACCCGAAGAGAAAAATTATCAACAAAGGAAAAGGTTTTTCCATGAATCCAAAAGTTACATTTGGGATGAACCTTTTCTTTTTAAACAATGTGGAGACGGCATAATGAGAAGATGCATTCCAGACAGTGAAATACCAACAATCCTTGAACAATGTCATGCATCTCCATATGGAGGTCATTTTGGAGGGCAAAGGACAGCAGCCAAGGTATTTCAATCGAGTTTCTATTGGCCAACAATTTTCAAAAATGCAAAAGAATTTTGCAAGAGTTGTGATCAATGTCAAATGTCGGGAAATATCAGTAAAAAAAATGAGCTACCCTTGAATTCAATTCTAGAAGTGGAACTTTTTGATGTATGGGGCATTGACTTTATGGGACCATTTCCGCCATGTTATGGGAACTTATATATTCTAGTGGCTGTCGACTATGTGTCCAAGTGGGTGGAAGCAATAGCTTGTCCATCCAACGATGGGAAGACGGTACTCAAGTTTTTAAAAAGAAACATATTTACTAGGTTTGGTGTACCAGGAGCATTAATCAGCGATGAGGGAACGCACTTTGTGAACAGATTGATGAATAGTCTTTTAGAGAGATACAATGTAAAACATAGAGTGGCAACACCTTATCACTCACAAACCAATAGGCAAGCAGAGGTCTCCAACAGAGAAATTAAAAGTATTTTGGAAAAAGTGGTACAACCCAACAGGAAAGATTGGTTGGTGAAACTTGATGATGCATTATGGGCATACAGGACAGCCTTCAAAACCCATCTAGGAATGTCTCCTTACAAGCTAGTTTTTGGGAAGGCATATCATCTACCCCTAGAATTGGAACATAAAGCATTTTGGGCATTAAAGAAGTTAAATTTTGACTATACAACAAATGGAGACTTGAAGCGAATGCAACTAAATGAATTGGAAGAATTCAGGTACCTAGCCTACGAAAATGCTAAGATGTACAAAGAAAAAACAAAAATGTGACATGACAACAAAATTAGGCCCAAAGAATTCTACAAAGGACAAAGAGTGTTGCTATTCAACTCAAGGCTGAAGTTATTCTCTGGAAAATTAAAATCAAGATGGTCTGGTCCGTTTATAGTTGAAGAAGTCACTCCTACGGGGCAATAACGATAAAACATGGAGACAAAAGGAGACCTTTCATAGTAAATGGACAGAGACTGAAGCCATATTTGGGTGGAGAAGTAAAAAGAGGCATTGCCTCTTTATAAAACATTTTGGAGCAAACGGGAGCTGACAAGAAACGGTAACAGGTAACAAACTCCAGGGAAGCCAAGTTAGTTTTTCTTCTCCTTTTATTTATGAACTTTTAATTGTTTTTAAATAGTTATCTTCACTTATCTTAGAATGGTAGTTTTTTTTAGATGTTATTTTACATTTTTATCATGAATGACTTGCATGCCCCAAGAAAGTAGCTAATTTTTGTTTGTAGATGAATTAAGTGGATTCTGATGTGGTTAACAAAGCTAATTTCAAAGTAGTAAGGAGGTTAATTACATTTGGTACATACTAAGTGGTGATTAGTGTCAAAGTTATTCTTTTTCGATGTATGCTGCCATGAAATACCGCGTTCTTCCTCATTTGCATGAATTTGATCTAATTTGTGTGTGCTTTCTCATGAAACCTCAAGTCAAAGCACCAACACAAAAAGATGACACCAATGGATATCAAACAAGAAAAAGGAAATCTTTGAAAACAAAAACAAATAATTTACAGTAGTCTGCTGCATTAAAAAATAATAATAATAATAAAAAATAAAAATAAATAAATACAGCAGCTTGCTGTCAACTTGACAAACTACTGTTCTACCTAAAGTACAGTAGCCTGCTGCCGAAATGACAGCAAACTGGTGTTAATTAAAAAATAAAAATAAAAAATAAATACAAACTGCTGTCTGTCCTTGACAGCAGACTACTGTAGCTGCATACAGCAACCTATTTTCCTTTGTGTAAAAAAATAAAAAAAATTAAAATTTAAAATTTTGGCTTCAATACAGCAGACTGCCATGTTATTAATAAAAAAAAATTAAAACAACTACTTCCCCAACAAGTCATCCTTTGTGCTATATACAAACTACTCCCACAAGAGATAACAATTCACCTTCACACTTACAAGCAACCAAGGATAAAAAAAAAAAAAAATAGCTTGCAACCGACAATCATGGCATCGAGAACAAGAGGAAAAAAATGGTGTGAGGGAAGGAAGAAGTGCAGCAAGATGAAGTGCAAGAAATAAATCAAGATCTCTTCCTAATGGGCACGGGTTCGAAACGAAAAGAAAAGGGCAAGAACAAAATGGAGAACCTCCCAACACAAAACGGAATATTCGCAAACGAGGAGGCGTATAACAGGTATGAACTCTTCAAGTCAAGAGTAGTGTTGGTGGAAAGAAGGTTCCCAGCATTTTACCCTACATTACCGAAGTCTTTTCTTAACGCCATCAACAATCTAGGGTGGAAGATGTTCTGTCACAAAAGGGAACAAGCTATAGTGCCGATAGTGAAGGAGTTTTACGCAAATATTGATCAAGTGGAAGGGTACACAACATTAGTAAGAGGAGAAATAGTTGATTGGAGCCCTAAAGCCATCAACCAACTGTTTCACCTACAATCTTTTGAGTATGCTACCTTCAACGAAATGGTGCTAGCTCCATCAGATGATCAATTTGAGATGGCCTTGAAGATCGTAGCCATAGAAGGAACACGGTGGCAACTCTCGAGAGGAGGAGCAAGGACGATAACAGCAACAGACCTCAACCCCGAAGCAAAAGTTTGTAAACAAAGTTTGTAAACAAAGATTATATCTGTTGGGTTTTATGTCCTAAAACTCATAGTTTGTAAACAAAGATATATTCTATTTTCAATACAGTTATTATTGATGTTTATTCAGTAAAAATTGTTATTGAATAAAGTGAACTTTACGATCATTAATCTAAATCCAATAAACTAAGAACACTCTGGCTATAGTATGATTACTTGAACTATATGTAGAGACATAAGAGTGGATCAAGTTCAAGTATATAGTCAAAATGATCTATAGTATAAGGATAAGGCTGAGTACCTTATTCTGGGGACACTATGGATGCGGCCCACTTTTGTATATGATATAAACAATGTGATCACTAAATTGTGCATGTGGAAACATGTGAGTGGGGGCGTCCTATGCAATGAGTATTGCATAAGATCGGACCATGAAGAAAACCACTCTCACTTTATAAAGTCGTTTACTGTTGAGACTGATTTTCTTTTCATTCGATAACCTAGGTAACTCGGTTTTAATCCTGAGCTAACCATGAACTCCTGTTTATTCGGAATTATCCTTAGATTTGCATGGGTGAGAGTGGCTCTAGTTCGCCGACTCAACATGCCTCCCATTTCAGGGGTAAGACTGGGTGAATGGCTAGGGACGTGGGGTGCAAGACGGAATTCACTCCTACCCACTTTTAGGGATAGAAGAAAGGTAGTTCCCTTAAGCACTGACTCCAGGTCTTGAACAAGGGGCCCCACCCTCTCATTGGCCTGAGAGG
>NW_019268558.1:260051-260809 GCF_002738365.1 Cucurbita moschata | reverse complement strand
GAGATAACACTCAGGGTTGGAACAGGAGAGGTTGTCTCAGCAAGATCAGTGGGAAATTTAAAGTTGTTTTTTGGAGATAGATTCATTATATTAGATAATGTACTTTTTGTTCCAGGAATGAAAAGAAATCTAATATCAATCTCTTGTTTATTAGAACAGTTGTATAAAGTATCTTTTGAAATTAATGAAGTGTTCATTTGCAAAAGAGGTATTCATATTTGTTCTGCAAAACTAGAAAACAACTTATATATGTTAAAACCGAGCAAAACAAAAGCTATTTTAAATACTGAGATGTTTAAAACAGCTGAAACTCAAAATAAACGACAAAAGATTTCTCCTAATACCTATCTTTGGCATTTAAGACTAGGCCACATTAATCTCAATAGGATTGAGAGATTGGTTAAAAGAGGACTTCTAAATAAGTTAGAAGACAATTCTTTACCTCCATGTGAGTCTTGTCTTGAAGGTAAAATGACTAAACGATCATTTTGCGAAAAAGGTTATAGAGCCAAAGAAACCTTAGAACTCGTGCATATAGATCTCTGTGGTCCAATGAATGTCAAAGCACGAGGAGGGTATGAATATTTCATCAGTTTTATTGATGATTATTCAAGGTATGGCTATTTTACCTAATGCATCACAAGTCCGAAGCTCTTGAAAAATTCAGAGAGTATAAGACTGAGGTTCAAAATCTATTAGGTAAAACTATTAAAACACTTCGATCAGATCGAGGAGGAGAGTACATGGATTTAAGATTT